>NW_023270323.1:61750824-61968670 GCF_011800145.1 Mirounga leonina | reverse complement strand
GAGGCTAGAGAAGATGTGGTTCTCCAGAGGAAAACTGGGGCACAATCTGGTAATCTCCTATTTCTGGAAGAAGAATGGCCGTCACACAGGCAAAAATGGCTGTAATCCACCTTGACCTTGCTGGACATTAGAGAGGATGCCTGACCTCACCCTTGTCTTTAAAGAGTTCATACTCTGTTCACAGAAAAGCAACACCACACAAAGAACAACAAAGAAGATATATAATAATGAACGAAGTTCATTGCAGGTTCTTATTCCCAGGCAACGGAATCCACTTCAATACTTTAAGCAGATAAGTCTGAGGTAACTTATGTAATTACTGGGATGGGCCAGAGAATTGGGTTTGGATGCTACAAATAGGAACAAAGCAGCCAGAAAAAGAAGCTGCATGACAGTAGGGAGTGGACACCAGTAACTCTACCACCCGCTGCCCTGGAAAAGCAAGAAGACTTTGCCACCTCGTTGGCCAGAATATCTGATCTCCTGCTTAGCGGCCACCATACCTTGCTCACTTCTGCCTGTCAGTCTCAGGCCGCTGTGTTTGCTTGGGGGCACTTCAGTCCCGTGCGTGACCTGCCCTGCAAAGACATCTGGGAAATGTAGTTTTCAGCTTTCTGGCCTCAAAGTGCTGAAGGGTTAAGTAAGAGGTGTTGCAATGGGTAGTGAGTGAGTTCATTTACAGGATCGGCCATAGAGCAGATTACAGGAGTTCAGTGGGAGAGAAGACAATAAAGACTGAACTCAAGATCGGGTCACCTGTCACACTGGTTTATCTGACTTGGTTCTGACATTTACTGAAAGCTCAGAGGCTCTAGATGCCAGGGGATAGGATGTCCCCAGAAGCCAGGACACGCAGCCCACCTGGGGCCACCAGACCGGTAAGGCCATTTGAAGACAGGATGGCACATTGTGTTTGTCTGTGGGAGCCAATCAGAGGGAAGTCTGGACCCTGTTTCGGGAAGAATAACCTTGACACCTCCTTCCCCTTCAACACCCATAGGCAATGTTTCTTTGACTTAAATACTTCTCTCCACTTTGATTCTGTCAACCTAGACCAGGCCACTTTCCTCTCTGGCCAGGACCTTAGAGTAGACTCCCGCACGCCTCCAATCTCATCACAAGTAACTTTCTCCTCTGCCCCTTCTCCCGGGTCTCTCAGCCCACACGCTGACGTTCCACACACATCACATTCTTCCACATGAGTATCACTTTGCCCCTATTGTTCCATGTGCCTGGAGTGCCTTTTCTATCCTTTCTGCCTGGCAAAGACCTTCTCAAAATCTAGCTTGGGACTCGGCTTCTTTGGAGAAAGGCCTTTGTAACAGCCCCAGAGGAAACTCCGCATGTCTCTCTCCTCCCCGTTTCTACCCTTCCTATGGTCCATTTCCCACAAGCCCGGTCCTATTCACTTTGATTTTCCCCACCTAGCACAGGACCTGCTCAATAAAAGTTGACTAAACAAGACAGAATAAACTTTAAAAAAAAAGAAAATCCCCTACACAGAAAGCAGTAATAAAGAAAATGTGTTCTACCACCACCTTGAGACCTCAATTAATGTGCTTTTCTCCTCACGAATCCTTGCTTCCAAGCAAACAGAACCTGACAGCCTGAATTAAATCATTTATCTTTCTACTTCTCTGCCTTGGCTCCAACACTAGGGGAAAAGCCCTGATATTTCATAAGAAACTGGCAAAAACAAAAGCTGCGGCCCAGCACCTTGACTTTATCTGGTTGTGCAACCCACATATGCACACAGACAGGAGAAATGTTCGTCTCCGATCTTTCTTTTACCTAGGCAGAATTAAACGCCAGATTACTATCTTTGATCATTTTGTTTTCTCACGTAAACCCTAAAGAGGCACAGTCTGGGTGTCTGAGTGCGCGCGCGCGGGTCTGCGTGTGCGCGCGTCTGTGTGTGCGCGCGCACATGCATGCGCACCAGCCGCGTTATTCAACACCATACACGAATTACGCAGCACAAACAGCCTTATCAGAGAACACAGCCAGAAATGCACAAGTCTTCTGCGAAATGTTATGTTCCAGTTCCTTCCGATCCACTGTGATGCCTTCTGATTTAGAGTGACCTATGGGTTTTTAACCACGGGCGGGTGAGGAAACAAAAGACTATTTCCACTCCGCCCCGTACAATTAAATACCTAGATGAAGTTTTCTCCGGTTCTGCTTTCGGAGCCAAACAATGCTTGTTTGCATTCCATCATCATATATAAATACCCACAGGCCGGGATAATTTACCTTTGCTGTTTTGTCATTAGACCCTTAACTCAGGGCCTCCTGAATGGCATTTAAGCATATTAGAAAGGCCTCTGGTTATGAAGCCTGCAGTGTTTATTTTTCTTTAAATAACAAAAATATCCTAGTTACAGTCTACTGTCTGGAAAGCGGTAAGGTGGATATAAACACTCTGTAGATCAGCCCTCCTACATCAGCTCCACTGACTCAAATCTCTTTTTCTCTTCAAACCTCCGTCTCAGAGCTGCTGAGTCGTCACTAAGACAGTGGTCTGGAGGTGGCTTCTACTGGTTTTTCCTGCTGAGCCCTGGACAGTGAGATCGCAGCGAGCAGTGAGAAGGCATTGGCCAGGGGCCGAGAGAGGTGGGCGGTGGGGACAGCCTGGGGGACGACACCACACGGCACAGCAGTTCAACCAGGGTCTCCCCCAAACGTCACCATGCACACGGACCACCTGGGGATCTCGTCACCATGCAACCTCTGGCTGGCTAAGGCAGAGAGATTCTCCATTTCCCAGCAAGCTCCTGAGTGATGCTGACGGTACAGGCCCAGGGCCCACAATTCAAGTAATGAGGCTTTAGGTCTCAGGCTCCGAGTCAGATAGGCCTGGCTGAGGGGCTGCGTCTTGGGAAGCTGGGCACTCTGGGACAAATTACTTGGCCTCTCTGGGCCCTGGATTCCTTACCCGTGGAACTGGATGAGAACACCTACCAGGCAGGTCTGCTGAGGGGATTAAATTGTGTGATTCGTGAGAGGGGCTGAGTGTAATGCCTGGCGAGTTATAGAAGTATTTGGTAAGTGTTACTGTTACCGGGCCCAGAGGCCTCCTGTACCGAAGTAGGACGGTGACAGAACTGAAACCAGAGCCCACTTCCCGCACTCCCTGGAAAGGGTACCTTGCCCATTTTATTATTTCACTATTTTTTGTAATAAATAATTTTTCTTGGTGTTATTGTGTTATTACACAAAGTAATATATTTTTTGCTTAAAGAAAGGGAGAGAGAGGAAGGGAGGAAGGAAAGAACAAAATAAAATAAGAAAAACCATTATGTACCAGAGAGATCACCTGGCATTTTGGTCTATATACACCCAGTCATAGATACACATTCATCAGAAATAATGCAATGACACTGTACATATTTTCCAATCCTTTATTTTCACTTGACACATCACAATGGGTAACAATGAGAACAATACAGAAATAAACAAAGATAGGAGCTCTTCTTCATGAGGCTCTTCCTGTGGGCTGAACAGCCCCCTCACACAGTGCGTGCCCTCGCTCGTTCATTTCCACAGCCTCTGACACAGACTCTCCGCTTTGACAGGTCCGAGGACACCGAGGCCCAGAGCTGTAATTTACCCAAGGTCACACAGCCAGTCAATGGGGAACTCAAGTTGGAAACCAGGCAGCCTGGAGGGCACAGCCTGGGCCTGTTCATTTTTACGTGCTGCGCGCTTCCCGGGGTCACCCCGACACGCTCTCTGATCGCCTGATGTTTGTCCCGCCTACCACATCGTGCATATCTGTCCGAGCCGGTCCACACTTCTGCACATCGTTTTGGGTGGCTACGTAGTAGTCCAGTGTCTATTATTACACCCATTTTACAGAAGAGAAAGGCGAGGCTTGGGTGCGCAGTAGACTGGCAGACAGTAAGGGGAGCAACCACGCGTGCCTGGGAGCCTGGGCGCAGTCTCCCCGACAGCGCTCCCTCAGGAGCCGACACGGACCACCTGCCACGCGCAGGTACGTGCTCGTCCCAGTGGAGAATGGAAGAGCAGCACGATCCTTACCGCAGTGGAACCTGCTGCCGGCGGGTTGAGCCCCGCAGGAAAGTAAGCAAGCAGATGGGGGAACAAGATGAGTTGAGATTTTGGTAAGTGCCAGGAAACCAGTCCCAGCCTCTGATCTGAAGAACGGAAGCGGCGGTGAGAACTTAGACAGACTGAGGAGGTGAGATTGGAGGTGATACCCCATGACAAGAAGGAAGTGGTCCCACGGTAATCTAGTCGGATTTATCTAAATCTCTTCACACAAAACCAAACCAAACCAAACCAAACCCTAGGGAATGGGACTCAGAAGGAGGTCTACAAAGTTCTCATAGAGAACATGTGAGAGAGGGCACAGGACGGGGAGGGCAAGGGTTGGGAGCCAGACGCTGCAGAGGGCGATCCCGGCCCCGCCTTCTGTATGGCCTGAGACGGAGCTCAGTCTCCCGGTCTGCAAAATGGGCTTGTGACACTGAGCTTCGGGCAAGGCCGCTGGGAACATGAAATGGAATAACCGTGTAAGGGACCTGCCTGTGTGGGACACTGAGTCCCGTAGCTATTGTTGACATTGACACTCAAGTGTTTAGTGGGCCTGGCTGTTGCAAGGTCATATCCATATATTCCAACATCTCTATTAATCCATGGTGGAATAAGGAGATTCCGGAGACCTCACAAACCACATGGGACTCATGAGCCCCTGGGGCACTGCCACCGTATCAGGATTAAGACCCAGATAATGGGGCGCCTGGGTGGCTAAGCTGGTTAAGCATCTGCCTTGGGCTCAGGTCATGATCTCGGGGTCCTGGGATCGAGCCCCACATCAGGCTCCCTGCTCTGCGGGAAGCCTGCTTCTCCCTCTCCCACTCCCCCTGCTTGTGTTCCCTCTCTCGCTGTGTCTCTGTCAAATAAATAAATAAAATCTTTAAAAAAAAAAAAAAAAAAGACCCAGATAATACTCTGCACATCATTTGTTAAGTCTCACCTCCAGGGCATCGAGAAAATTCAGAGTGGTGACTTTCAGCTTCTCATTTACTCTGTTTCCTCTGGTAAACTGAGGGAGAGGCCACCTGGGCCACCCCGACCACCCTTGACTTCTCTCCACTCTCACGTGATGCCATTGAGGGAGAGGCCTTGGGGGGCGGGGTGATAACAAAGAAGCCATCTTTGTTCGTGACCATAAGTCCTACTGACAGTGGCTCCCACCATGTCGGGGGCACCGGGCTAAGAGCTTTACACCCACCATCTAACCCCATCCTCCTACCTCCCATTCTCTCCATTTCACAGATGAAGGGACGGAGGATCCGAGAGGTTAAGGAGCTTGGCCAAGGCCACACAGCAGTTAGGCAGCTAGCTCTGTGCCAGGCCCTTTTTACATGCCCAAGCTCCGTCCTCTTCGGCCTCAGGGACCACTCCCCCTTCTGTTTCATCCTGGTTAGCTGCCCCCTCGTCTCCAGATCCCAGTGATGTCACTTCCTCAGTGAGATGCCCCCAAATGGGCTGGCCAAGCTCTGTCTTCTCCCTCCTGCCGCCTGTCCGTGCTCCAACGGCACAGTTGTCCATGCGATTCCTGGCGCTCGGTGCGCAGCTCAGGCCTGGGGTCCGAGGGACTGGAGCAAGGACCACCTCTTTCCGGCTGAGCTGCGGCCTCGCTCCACCTGCTTCCTTGTCTGCCACCTGAGGGACACGCTGACAGTGGCCTAAGGGGACGATGGCGACAGTGAAAGCGACCAGTGCTGCTAAGGCGCTTGGGGCAATGCTGGACACCTGCGGGGAGCTGCCCGAAGGCCGACGCCCCCCACGCCGTGCCCTGCACCAGGCCAGGCCCGGGTCCAGCACCGCAGCTGCCAGCGCGGGGGCCCCAAGTAGCTGGAGACCTGAGCGCAGCGCCCCTGTGGTCAGCGCCCCCATCTCACGGTTGGACGGCTGGCGCGAGCCCTGTGCTCACACTCACGTGCTTCCTGTTCCCCTGGCCATGGGATCTTTCCTTCCCAACTGTGGGGTAAACACCCACGGTCTCGGGGGGGAGAGGTGGCACGGGGGTGGCGGAAGCTTAGGAGGAAACATTAGACGCCACGTGGGCGCATCCTCACACCCTCCCCCGACGGGCGGCACGGGGCCTGCACACTCACCTGGCCCCACCATCCTGAGCCGCCACGAACAAAGAGGGCAGCAGGGGCGAGAGGGGCCTTGGGGGCCAGACCTCCCTGCACCCGGCGGCGGCGGCGGGGATCTCCCTCGGGGCCTCAGGCTCCTGGGCACCGAAGGGGGGCGCTCCCATCTCTCAAATGCCCTGGTGTTTTTAACTCGTTCCTTTGTTTCCCCCGGGGACTCGCAGGCGGCCTGGGCCTAATGATTTCCTGTGAAAGCCCTACCCGGGCTGTTTTCCTGTGTCTTCGGAGGAAGGTCTATTCCAGCCAGGCCGGCTCCACTCCCCGCCCTTCCCCTCTCGGACCAGACCGACCCAGCACTTTTTTTTTCGCTTGAATTTAAGAGCCTTGCAGACACAAAGATCCTTTTAGCTTTTAACATACTTAATAATTTATTATTTATCTGATATTTTTGTAAATGTGTCCCTCAGATCGGGCCTTTGCATCTCCAGTTTCCAATTTGCACCTACCTGACATGGCTTCTGTTACCGCCCATCGAGGCTCACAAGGCCGGGCTTCCTCTTTTAACACTTCTTTATAGTCCTAATGAACTTCCATGCTTCATTTACTCAAGAAGACAGCTCTCTCCCCCTTTTACATTTTCCTGCTCACAGGCATACAAATCCTATGTGTCACTAATACAGTGTTGGTTTTCCCGGCGTTGGTGCTTTTTTTAAAACATGTTTGCCCTTCAGCTTGCTATTAACCAGTTTCTTCCTACTTTGAAAAACTTGCTCTTTTAAATTTCATCATTCAGTTTTCTCCTCGGGGATTTTACCCTTTATTAAGAAGTCAAAACCAATTTTGGAGCAATCATAGATACCAAATAGTCTCATGAATCTTTTGTATCCTTCACAGCTCCTGGCACAGGGGTGGGCACATAGCAGGGACACAATAAATACGTGTGGCTGCCAAGGTGGCCCACGAGCAACTGGGAGCCAGGGGGGTGTATTGGTGAGGCGCCCAGGTGTGAGCCCAGACCGCGTGGGGTTGAGTCCTGCTTCTATCCCACAGGAGCTGCGTGGCCTCGAGCATGTTCCTCAGATGCTCTGGGCCTCGGCTTCCTGAGCTCTCAAATGGGAAGGAGAGTCGTCTACCATCTTCTAAGGCTTCTTGCAAGGAAGAAAGAAGTGAAACACTTAAGGTGGTTCCTGACACACCAAGCTCTCAGTGAACAATAACTTTTGTTATCACCGACTGCCTACTATTTGCAAGACTTTTAATATTAGAGATTATCTTCGATCCAAGAATCGGGCGAATCCTGCCCCTCCCCTGCCCTTCCAATTCAGAGCCACACGGGACAAAGGTAGTAAGATGATCTTGTCCTTGGTGGTCTACACAAGCATTCAGCTGTGTGGAAAGGACCCATCCATGCATCCCAGGGTCACTCTGTCACTTCTGGGTGACCTCAAGGACAGCATCTGTAAAATGGGGATGGTACTTGGTCGTTTACTGAGAAAAGAACCCACGATCTCTGTTCTACAATCTATCATCTTCTTGAAGTAATTTCTTGACTCATTAGCCTAAAACGAATTGCCCACACACCAGTTCAGAGCACTTGCTAACAAGCCAACAGAAGCCAGCCGGTCCTCGTAAGGATGGTGGACTCAGGTGGCAGAGGCAGAAATGCCCACTAGGGGGCGAGTGCGTTCATTCACTGTTCCTGTGGTGCGTCCGTCCCAGACCTGGGGAAGGCGAAAGCTGGCGTATGCAGGGCACCTGCTCGGGCCCCACCTCCCTGCACACTCCTGCTCGTAAGCTTTCCACTGCCCCAACCCAAGAAATTGCATTAACTCCATATTAGACCTGAGACAGCTGAGCCTAGCCTGCCCAGAACCACAGAGCTAAGAGGAGAAACGGAAGGAACCCAGTTTTCTCTTACTCTACCAGGCTGGCGCCAGGATCCCAGGAGAGGGCAGCACTAAACTTTGCCTGGAGGAAGGGAAGGAGTGCAGACACCTGAAACGTAGATGCTAACAAAATGGTGGCTCCGGTGCACCTTCCCACAAAAAGGAACACGGCTGTCGGCCTACCTTTCCCAAAGTATGTCCCAGGGAACATAGGGTCCTGGGATGTGCTCTCTAAAAAGAGTCTAGAATCGCCTAAGTCCATGAAATGTGGCCTTCACCTTTCTCTCTGACATACAAAGTACACATTAATTAAAGGTTCTGAGAAGTCCTGCAGTAAAGAACCCTGTCTGACTTTAAGCCAGTTAGCATTTCCCCAACTTATGTGACATCAGGGTTTTTATATGCATATCATCTCCATTAATGTTCTCTTTGAGAAACGCTGCTTTTGGTAAATAAAGAAATAATGAAAGTGAAAAAATTAAGACCTTACACACTTGAATAAGGAACTGCCACAGATATCTCAGGACAGAGGAAAACGTGTCCAAGCAAGATACTTATGGAAAGTCTGAGTTATGAAACAGAACCAGAACTACAAAAAAACCTAAAGTCTTTCAGCATTCAGGGTGACCCCCGAATATAATCCAGAAGACAAGATCAAATGGCGACCAAGTTGTTTCACACCATGGGGTAGAAAATCTGTATTTTAGGAGTCCGTGCTCAGAGCTAAGATCTTAAGTGGGGGATGCAAGTTTGTTCATGAAGTTGCTCTGTTCACCAACATGATCAGACGGTTCGCTGTGGCTTGACATCTGAGTGACTTGGAGAAGTAGAGCCCATGCGGCATCATGCAGCAGCCAAGAGCTGGAGACGTCCTAAGTATCCACTGGCAGATGAAAGGATAAAGAACATGTGGTATACACACATCGCAATGGAATACTATTCAGCTCCCCGCCCAAAGAAGGAGATCTTGCCATTTGTGACAACACGGATGGACCCTGAAGGCCTTACGGTAAGTGAAATAGGTCAGTCACAAGGACAGATACTGTATGATCTCACTTACATGTGGAATCTAAAAACCCAACACTACTCAAAGAAAAAAAGGTCAGATTTGTGGCCAGCAGAGGTAGGAGGTGGGGGAAGGCGGCACTGGATGAAGGTGGTCACAAAGTAATAACTCCCAGTTGTAAGGGGCGCCTGGGTGGCTCAGTCGGTGGTGAAGCGTCTGCCTTCGGCTCAGGTCATGGTCCCAGGGTCCTGGGATCGAGCCCCACATCGGGCTCCCTGCTCAGCGGGGAGCCTGCTTCTCCCTCTCCCTCTGCATGCTGCTCCCCCTGCTTGTGCTTGTGCTCTCTCTCTCTCTGTGTCAAATAAATAAATAAAACATTAAAAAAAAAAAACAACCTCCCAGTTAGAAGATAAGTAAGGACTGGGGATATCATGTACCACCTAAGTGGTTACCACTACTGTTTGGTATATTGGAAAGTTGCTAAGAGAGTAGATCCTGTAAGTTCTCATCACAAGGAAAATAAAAACACTTTTGTAAGTATACGAGGTGGTGGAGGTTAACTGACTGTGCAGACCAAGTCACAACATCTGCGTGTCAAGTCATTATGCTGTACACCTGAAATTTATCCAGTGCTGTATGTTGACTGTATTCTCAATAAAACTGAAGAATGTAAACAGTACTTAAAGGGTTACTCAGTAAAAGAAATGAGAGAGAGAGTGAGAGAGAGAGAGGAAGACAGACTATCAACACACACAGAGGGAAAGAGTCCAGTCCACAGGGACCGATAGTGGGACCCAGGGCGGCTCTGCGATCTGCCTTCTCGAGCTCAGGGAGAGGCCAGCAGAGACAAGGAGGGAGCCAACTGCCATCGTGCAGCTGCAGGGCTGACCCTGCAGAGACCCCTGGTTAGCCCAGGTGCCAGCAGCTTCCGCTGACCTCAGGCCTCGGGATGACACCGAATAAAAGCAACAGTGACCGCCCCTGGCAGAGTTGCAGACCGGGCGCAAATCCTGGGAGGCTCCTTTTCATAGGGGTGGTCTCACTTCCCTCCCCTTGAACCTGAGCTGGCCCTAGTGACTCGCTTGCTCAGGAAAATGCAGCCGCAATGCGGTCCTGGGACCCTTGAGGCCGGATCACAAGGAAGCATAACAGCTTGTGCCCGAGTCTCTTGGAACACACGCCAGCAGCCCAGCCGCTCCGCCGTGAGGACGACCAGGGGGGCCCCCGGGAGGAGGCCACGCGGCGCTCGGGCTGAGCCCCAGCCAGCAGGCGGCACCACCCTGCCCGCCACGGGAGCGAGCCGTCTCAGAAGGGGACCCGCCAGCCCCAGCCCAGCCATCTCAGCCCCGGGGCACCAACACGCCGCCCACCCAAGCCCGCCCTCAAAAACCTTACCCTGTGTGCATGGGATATAGGAAGAAGGTTGCTTTAAGCCACTGAATTTGAGGTCATTTGCTAAAGAGCGGTGGCTAGCTGGAACACAGTTTTACTGAGCTACTTGAGGACAGGCTCCGAGGCTGGCGCTATATGCTACCCCCTGCCGTCTTCACAGGAGGCTGCGCAGGGCAGGTGTTTAATCCTACAAACACGAGAACTAAGCTCTGGCCTCGGGAAAATGAAGAAGCTCACCCAGAGTAAGACAGGAAGTCTGTTTCATCTGTCTCTGATAACCTCTAATGACTAGGAAACCCTTAACGGGGAAGAATCCGCCCAACGTGCTAGGGATAAAATAGGTGGGAGAAATGCAAAGTGAACGGCGAGCTTATGTGGGTGCAAGAGAACGCACCTCAGATTCTGCCTAAAATAGAAAACAAGGTGTCGGCTATGGACAACTTTCATAAAAACGTGCTCTCCCTCTGGCTGCAGCCGCATCACTGCTATGGGCCTGAACAGGAAAAAGAAGGGGAGGCGGGGGCGCCTGGGTGGCTCAGTGGCCTAAGCGGCCAACCCTGGATTTCAGCTCAGGTCGTGATCCCAAGGGTCGTGGGATGGAGCCCCACGTGGGGCTCCAGGCTCAGCACCATGTCCCTTTGTCCCTCTCCCTCTGCTCCTCCCCCTGTTCACACACTCTCTCTCTAAACTAACTAAATAAATAAAATATTTTAAAAAGAGAGAGAGAAGGGAGGGAACATTTTCACAATGTTAGAGATGTTTTCCCCCTTTAAATTAGCAAAGCCAGCACACCGACCGTGCCCTTGACGTCTGTCACTGAAGAACACCAACGCTGTGGCCTTCGCCCCTACCATGCGTCAGGTACCTCGCCTGTCAGGTACCCACAGGCACGTTTCCTTGCATTTGTAAGTGCTTTAGAGTTTACAAACTACATTTGCCCACATGCTCATTTCATCGTGAGAGCAGATGCTTTTCCTGGGGAGCAAACGGAGCCATATTAATCAGTGAATAATTAATATTTATCAGGCAGTACGTATGTGATGGAGAAACACGGCCCTTCCTTGCAGTCTCTTCCCTGCCGGGGTGCTTTCCCCCCTTTGCTTTCTTACTGCACAGTTTGTACTGTAACAAACTGTATATATTTCCCTCATGGGCCTGTAAGCTTCTCTTGCACCAGGAGCCTAGGGGAGCGCTTGGGGCAGAAGAGGCTAATGGCACTGGTGGGAAGGACAAGTGGATGGATGGATGGATGGATGGACGGACAGATGGACTGTATTTACAGTTAATCACCCAGTCCCTGTTACATTCCTGACTACGTGACTGTGGGCCAGGCACCTAACCTTTCTGAAGGGAGATTCTATTACTTCCATAGTTACTGGAGATCAAAGGAGTTAATGCGTGTTTCTCATGGTGGCAGACACGTTGTTAACTCTCCAAAGCAGAAGCTACAAAGAAGAGAGAGAGGAGGATACTGCAGAGGATGAAGAGCTGGAAGATGAGGATGGAGAAGACAGCACAGGCTAAATCATCAAAACAGGCACTAAGGAAGGAAAAAAAAAAATGTATTTCAAGTATTATCTGGTCCTCAAGGTGCCCAAAGCCTATTTAGGGAGAAATGAGAAAAGACACCAAATCTACCAGGTCTTTAACATCAAGTGTAAGTTGTGGATGCGGACAGAAGCAGGCAGGGAAGTAAGGGGAGGTTTCAAGATGGACAGAAGACGGGCAGGAGTAGATGGCGTGGGCAGGATAGGGGCTGGGGGCGGTGCAGGGGGAAGGCAGGAGACGCGCACTAGACAAGGACAAGGACGGACGTGCAGTGAGAGGTACCTTGAGGGCAGCGTGTTTGGGGAATCCAGCATTGTGGAGCGAGCGCTCACAGGGGGCTGAAAGGAGAGACGAGAGAGGGAAGCAGAAGTCCTCCTGATGGACACAAGGGGGCATCATGGCAGAGGTCTGCCGGTTTTCTACCGGCTGCGGGTGAGCAAGGGTTCGGCGTCAGTACCATGGCAAGAGCACCATGAACGAGCCAAGTACTGTGCTAAGTCACTACATGCGAGATCTCATTCAAGTGTCCACACCAAACTCATCTGGTACCAACCACACTATTATCCCCATTTTATAGATGAGAAAACAGAACTGAGACATCAAGTCACGCAGGGTAACACATGGGGTTAGGCCTTGATTTCTGACTTGCCCAACTCCCAAAGAGGAGGCTGTCACACTGCCCCAAACCCATCTTTTGTGCTGTTCTACATGAGCAGAGCGTAGACGTCACAGAGACACAGGTCTGGGCTCAGCAGAAACCGTTCTCTCAGAATTAAGGCTGAGCCTGATTGTCTGCCCACCCCCCACCCCTGCCAAAAGTAGCCTCCTCCACTGGAGTTGATCAGACAGAGGTGACCGAGGAGAGTGCCGTAGGGACTGTCCTACGTCCAGGTTGCCCAGCTTCTTTTGAACGTTTCCTAGACACAGTTTCATACAGATAGTTTCGGTGCCATTGGTTTTGTGGTCCTTGCTTATTTTAATACCTCTGAGGAAAAGTCAAGAAAATGGGGCTTGGCCTGAAGAAGGGAGATGAAGCTAGACAGGTTTATGATAAGGTACAGGCCTAAAAATCCCTTAGGCGATTAATCAAGAAGAAACAGGTTTAAGGGGGAGGATACTCTGATGGGAACGAACCTGAAAATTCCACCAAGATAATAAAACATGGGCTCGCGCTACAAACTCCACGGAGGTGCGTGCGGGGGGCCCCTCTACAGGAGGCAGCAGGAAGGAAACTGCCAGGACTGAATCCTCCGGGAGGCCAGACCCAGTAACCTCCACCATTGTGTGGACAATGTTGGTACAACGGATAGAATCCCATCACAGTCTCCCACTCTTCCAGAAAGTTCTACAAGGTTAATTTTTTTTTTTTAAAGATTTTATTTATTTATTTGAGACAGAGAGAATGAGAGAGAGAGAGCACATGAGAGGGGGGAGGGTCAGAGGGAGAAGCAGACTTCCCGCCAAGCAGGGAGCCCGATGCGGGACTCGATCCAGGGACTCCAGGATCATGACCTGAGCCGAAGGCAGTCGCTTAACCAACTGAGCCACCCAGGCGCCCCTCTACAAGGTTAATTTTGGCTACAGCCTGACCCAGTGACTTCTACCACTTTTTGGAACACGGCAATGCAATAGGTGGTATTCCATCACAGTCTCCCACTCTTCTAGAAGGCACTACACAGTTTATATTGGCTACAAACAGAATCAACTGTTTGGTCAGGCAATGGCTGCAGTCCCTGCGGGCTTGACTGCATGCCTCTGTTTCCAGGTGCATCTACTGCCAAAGTTCTAGGCAACCTCCTCCCCACGACTTGACACTGGTTAGTCTAGAAACTGTCATTACTCCCTGAGTGGATCAATTATCTACCAAATACCACTGCAGAGGGAACACTGGCAAAGCACACGGAAAGAATTCTGTTGTGATTTATTTAGGAAAACTACTGGTATTTTTAAACACTTTTTTCAATTTTCCCTGTTTTCTCTGAGTTTTATGGTGTCAGGACTTACATTTAAGTCTCTGATCCATTTCAAGTTAATTTTTGTGAGTGGTGTTAGAGAAGGGTCCAGTTTCATTCTTTCTCATGTGGCTATCCAGTTTTCCCAATGCCATTTCCTGAAAAGACTGTCCTTTCCCCGTTGTGGGTTCTTGGCACCCTTTTCAAAAATGAGTTGACTGTATTTGTGGGGGTTTGTGTCTGGACTCTATTCTGTCCCACTGAAATGGGAGAAAATATATACAAACCCACGTATCTGATAAGGGGTTGATAAACAAAATATATAAAGAACCCATACAACTCAGTAGCAAAAAAAAGCAAATAATCCAATTAAAAAATGCACAAAGGACCTGAATAGATATTTTTCCAAAGAAGATATACAAATGGCCAATAGGTGCAAAAAAGGTGCTTAATATCACTATATCATCAGGCAAATGTAAATCAAAGCCACAATAAGAAATCACCTCACACCTGTTAGGATGGCTACATTCAAAAAGAGATAATAAATGTCGGCAAGGATGTGGAGAAATGGGGACCCTTATACACTGTTGGTGGAAATGTAAAATGGTACAGCCATTATGGAAAACAGAATGGTGGTTCCTCAAAAAATTAAAAATTGAACTGCCGGGGCGCCTGTGTGGCTCAGTCGTTAACCGTCTGCCTTCGGCTCAGGTCATGAGCCCAGGGTCCTGGGATCGAGCCTCACATCGGGCTCCCTCCTCAGCGGGAAGTCTGCTTCTCCCTCTCCCACTCCCCCTGCTTGTGTTCCCTCTCTCACTGTGTCTCTCTCTGTCAAATAAATAAATAAAATCTTTAAAAAGTAATTGAGTGGCGCCTGGGTGGTTCAGTGGTTAAGCGTCTGCCTTCGGCTCAGGTCATGATCCCAGGGTCTTGGGATCGAGCCCCGCATCGGGCTCCCTGCTCCACGGGAAGCCTGCTTCTCCCTCTCCCACTCCCCCTGCTTGTGTTCCCTCTCTCGCTGTCTCTCTCTCTGTGTCAAATAAATAAATAAAATCTTAAAAAAAAAAAAACTGAACTGCCATGGGATCCAGCAATCCCACTCACTCACAGGTATTATCTGAAGGAAATGAAATTAGTATTTCAAAGTAGTATCTGCATGCCCCTCTACATTGCAGCTTGTTCAGAACAGCCAAGACATGGAAACAACCTAAGTGCCCTTCCATGAATGAATGGATACAGAAAACATGCTATTGAGATAGATATATAGATAGCTAGCTAGACAGACAGACAAAAATATATACACAAAGGAATACTATTCAGCCACGAAAAGAGAAACTGCCATTTGTGACAATATGGATGAATTTGGGGGGCATTACACTAAGTGAAATAAGCCAGAAAAAGACAAAGGTAAGTAGTGTATGGTATCACTTATATGTGGAATCTCAATTTAAAAAAAAAAATCCTACTTTATAGAAATACAGAATAGAACTGTGGTTGCCAGGAACTAGAGGGAGGTGGAAACGGGGTGATACAGGTCAAAGGCACAAATTTTCAGTTCTAAGAAGTAGTTCTCCGGATCTAATGTACATCTTGGTGACTCCAGGTGGCCCAGGGATGTAACATTTTTGAAGAGCCAGCCTTTTATTAACCAACCAGTCGGTTCCAATCTTACTGGGAAGGAGAGCTTCTACAGTATCAAAAATATTTATTCCGCTTTGCTCTGACAATAGTGAGCATTCACTGAGTGCTTTCCCTGGACTGGGCAGTGTTTTAAATGCAGTTAAGTATTAACTCCATTAATCCTCACAACACTGCTTCCTGCTAGATACTATTCCCACTGTAGACAAGGAAAAGAGGCACCATGAGCTCAGTTGCCTAAAGTCTGGATCAGGGTCTGCAAGAGCAAGCACCCCTTCTCCTCCACTGTCCGAGGCCACAGGAATGACGTGGGGCTCCAGCACCCCCGTCCGGATAAAGCAGAGGTCCCAGCGGACACAGCGCAAGACAACAGCTCCTGGGAAGAACCACTACGTTTACAACTGAGGCAGCTGACACTGAAGTTGGTAATAGTTGGGATCCCCAAGCAGGATGCAGACAAAGCCCAAACGGAGGAAAGCAGAGGTGAGGGGAGGGGAGGGACTGCATCCCAATGCCATTGTCTGAGCCCTGTACTGCACCGTGTCTGAAGTCATTTCCGTAGACTCTTCCACTGTATGAGCCAATATACTGCCAGTTTTACTGAACCGTAGGAGTTGGGTTTTCTGTCATCTGCAACCAAACTGTAACTGAATTTCTAACCACAATCCTTTTTTTCTGGATACTTTAGTCCCTGAACTGGTCTTTGTTGAGAACCTCTTAGGTATCTGGGTCCAACACTACAGTTCCTAAGGGAGAGCAACAAGTCTAAGACAGTCCCTACCCACCAGGAACTTAGGGTCGCTCTGGGAGTGAGATGCCCACCCTCTCCACCTGACTCCACCAGAAGCTGAGTATCAGAGCTGCCCCAACGCAGTGACGATGTGCCAAGTGCGAAGAGGGATATTAGGTGCTGAGGAAGGAACGGGCTGGCGGGGTGTGAGAAGACAGGATGAGGTGGGGAACGCCACGAGAAATGCCAGCAGAAGAACCAGGGAGTGAACCGACTGGTGAGGGTGGAGCTGAGGGTGGATCTCCAATTTGAGTTTCCCCCAAAAGCAGACCCTGAGACAACAATTCCGTGTGTGTATTGTATTTGGGATGTGGTCCCTGAAAATACTGATAGGAAAATGGGGCAGGGAAGGGAACAGAAGGGAAGGAAGCCAATTAAGAGGGCCGCTGCCAAGCTCGATAGCGCCAGGGCAACTGGGGCTCTGTCCTGGGAACCCCTGGGAGACAGTGGGGAACAGGCTTGAGAATCAGCCCAGTGAAGGGGAGAAGAATGAGGTATTCATCTATAAACTTCCCCACCCCAGCGTGACTCAAAGCTGCTTCTGGGGCCACCACCTCTTCAAGCCTGCCCACAGTCGGGTAGCCAGGCCCAGGAGCGAGTCCCACAGGTCTGCGACAGTCCCCAATGCGACTGACTGCCTTTGCATCGAGCCAGGCCAGCCAGGGTTTCTCTGTCCCCAGTGGTATCATAAAACCTGTCAAGTGGCTCGCTGAAGGCTGGGAAGTTTGGGGCCAGATGGGAACGGGAGAAGGAATGTTCTGAAAAGGGGAACTATTTTCTTAAACTCCAGAGCCCAGGGACTGTTTCAGCAGTTCACACGGCAAAGGTGGGGAGTGGGTCCAGATGATCTCCCCAGCTCCCTCCCAGCTCTGCTGATCTGAGAGTGATTAGGATGAAACAAATCTGCTCCTCCTGGGAAGCCCAGGTGAGCCATCGGGCTCACCTTTGCCCTCCGCCCAGGACAGTGGCCCAAATCCCCACAATTATGGTTTTAAAAAGCTGCTGGTCTTGGACC
This sequence comes from Mirounga leonina, assembly GCF_011800145.1. Taxonomy (NCBI): domain Eukaryota; kingdom Metazoa; phylum Chordata; class Mammalia; order Carnivora; family Phocidae; genus Mirounga; species Mirounga leonina. Next base: position 61,951,315 of record NW_023270323.1, on the reverse strand, counting down.
AGGCACTTTTGTTTTTCTCATTTGCAATGTAGAATTAATGCCAATTTCTTGCTGGCAACCTGCTGTGTGTTTGAAGCGTTCGTCATTTAAGCAGAGTGCCCTCATTTTATTGAAAGATTTGAGGAAGAAATATACAAACTATACTAAGAATATAGGTGAAGGAGGAATGTCATTTAGGAAGCCTTTAAGTTCGAGGAGTCCTAGCACAAACAAGATCTTTCCTTCCTTCACTCAATCAACAAATATTTCACGGAGCCCCTACTTTGTGCCAGGCAAAATGAGTAAAGCCTAGACTCTCTGCTCTTCTGCGTATATGTATGTATATAAATAAAAATGTACATCTATGGTCAGGTTGTGATCAGTGCTATGGAAAAAGATTAAGCAGGGGCAAGAGTGATATGAGAGCGTGTTATCTGAAATAGGTCCCTCTGAGTAGGTGGCATATGAGATCAGAGAGACCTAAGAAGCTAAAGGAGGTGAGGAAGGAAGCCATGTGGGTATCTGGGGGAGGACATTTTAGAAAAAGGGGACCCAGGGATGCCTGGGTGGCTCAGTCGTTTAAGCGTCTGCCTTCGGCTCAGGTCATGATCCCGGGGTCCTGGGATCGAGCCCTGCGTCAGGAGTCTGCTTCTCCCTCACCCTCTGCCACACACACCTCCCCCGACTTGTGCTCTCTTGCTCTCTTTCCCTCTCAAATAGAACCTTAAAAAAAAAAACCGGGGGCGGGGGGGGACCAGAAGGCACATGCCTGAAACACGCGATACAGGCTGTATTAGTTTCCAACTGCTGCTGTAACAAAGTATGGCAAATTCAGGGGCATAAAACAAAAAACAAGTGCATTATCTCCCGTTTCTGGAGGTCACAGGTTCCAGATGGGTCTTACAGGCTAAAATCACAGTGTCAACAGACCCGTATTCCTTCTGCAGGCTCTAGAGGAGAACCTGTTTCCTTGGCTCCTCTAGCTTCTGGAAGCCGCCCGCCTCCCCGAATAGATGTGAAGTCACACAGCTGTGCAAGTGGCAGAAACCAGGGCCTAAAGAATGATTCCAAATGTCCCACCCTTTCACCACTGCACCCTAATGCCCTCACGGAGACCGAAGGGCCCAGATAACCCTTTATTTGAAAAGTGCCTTCACTTCCCCAAGCCCTGAGCCATGTTGCCCAATGGAATATTTTAAGAAGGGAGAAGCAGACTGGGTACAGCTGGGGGCATCGTTATGGAGGCATATCTGGGGTGGGGGTGCTTAGATAGCCTAGTGTTTTCATTCCCAAAGTGCTTCTCTTGTCCTCATAAAGGTCCCCAACCCATTCCCACTGGCTCATTTAAAGAATGCTGTCTGGCATAACTCAACTGACATTTACATGGGAGTCAGCATGGAATGACAAGATCGCAAAGAGGGAAACAGGATCCTACACCTAGACGTGAGAACTTGGACTAGCTGCTTCTCAAACTTTGTCAAGGTTGGGTTTGCTTCACTGCAAATGGAGACCTTTCCTGCTCTACTTGATACACAGTTCCTAGTCATTGACAAATAAACCACAGTAATAATCTTTTGGGTACCTGATCAATAGCTAGGGGCTATGTTCTTTTAAATACATTACATACTTTTATACTTAATACACATGTATGAGGTAGATGCTAATACTACCCCATTTTAGATGACAAAACAAAAAGGGTAAGCAATTTCCTCAGTGGACCCAGGACTGAATGCAAGTCTGACCAACAAGAGCCCATGATGTTAGGTTAGCGGAAATAGGGCCATGACTGAAACATTTCCTTGAAGGATCTTGGATCTTTTTCCATTACAAGTTCAAAAGATTTCATTTTATGCTTTTTAAAAATTTTTTTCAAGTAGGCTTCATGCCCAACGTGGGGCTCAACTCATGACTCCAAGATCAAAAGTTACATGCTCTAGCAACTGAGCCAGCCTGGAGCCCCTAAAAGATTTCATTTTAAATACAACTCACAACTGTGCCTTTACCATAGGCCTTGGTGGGTTTAGGTCTATAGATGAGAAAGCACAACACCAAGTAAGATCCGTGTCGGTGCACCTCAGTCAGGACAGGCTAAAGGACACTCTAAGAACACACAGTCCCCAAACCTCAGAGGCTTCTAAACGTTTACTTCTTGTTCATCTCCAGCCGAGGTCATCTGGGAACTGCTCTGTGTCACCTCGCTCTGGAAAGGTGCTACGGCCAAGGGAGAGGGAGCGTGGAAAATGCACACCGACTGTGCTCTAAGAGCCTCCATCAGATGTGCCCCCGGCACTTCCACTCCATCCCACCAGCTGAAGCAAGTCACATGACCACACCTCACTTCCAAGGTGGAAATGGACCACAGGCCTGGAACCAAAAGTATTTGGAGGACTGCACTCATATCACCACAGGGATCTTACAGTTTACAAAGCATCTGTCACAATGACTACCCAACTTAATTCTCACAATATCCAAGATAGCAATTAATTAGTTAAATGTGATAATTCAATTATAAGGCAGCAACAAAGCACCAGGAACAAGACAAAACCAGAGGGAAGGCAGTATCAAAAGTTTGGACAACTCTGCCCACTATTCTAAATGAGAGTGCCTGGAGTCAATGGAAAAGGAAGTGTCCATGTGCCATTTGCTTACCTCAAGAGCTGCCTGCCTCTTGAAGTGTGTGTGTGTCTTCTATAGTGAGTGGGATTCTCCCTTGATATTTTTTTTGTAAATGGCCTCTGAATGAAGGCCCATTTTATCAATTCTCAGCTTAAAAATTGTGATCTTCCAATACTGAAGGGAAAAATGGCTATTTCTCGCCCCCCTTAAAATAGCCCAGCATGCATCTCTAACATCTCCTCTTCTTGGGGAGATTTAATTTGAACTATATAATGATTTTAGCCTTAAGGACTGTCTATTCAGAGTCCGACCCCGGATGAAAGATGAGACTCCACTCTACCCCTCTCTAACAGATGAGAGAATGAACAGAGGCTTGACAATCAAGTAACAAGGACAATGAGCAAAGAAGTGGCTCAGGACGACCCCCATCTCCTCAAGGGAAGTCCCTGTGAAGGGATAACTTAGATGAATCTCAAGAACTGGGTGGCTCTCCTGGTCTGGCCCCAGCTCAGAATTTCAGCTACTGCCTCCACAGTGGAGATAAAAGTATGAGGCAGGAGGCTAAGAACAGTCTCTGTTTTTCTTAGTTAACCCCGAAAAGAAGTGTTTGGTTTCAAAGCTTGACGGCCGGGTGTCAGGCTTCAGGGGAAAAGAAAATAAATAGAGATGGTTTATCAACCCCACTTAATTATGCCAATATAACTCAAGTGAGATTTGCTAAAGGACAGAGAATCGGCTGGCCCTAGTATGTTAATATGTCAGGGAGAGTTTACTAAACTTTCACTCATCTGATTACATCAATTAATATTTATCTTTTCTATTTCTTTATCTGTACAAATAATTCATTAGGCAGTACAATGATGGGACAGACCTCAATCCCTTCTCTTCATTAAAGATTAAGAAGTGGTCAACTTCCATATCCAACAATTCTAGAGACAGATAACCTGAAAGTTCCTACAACAAAACACCTGGAAATGCACAAAATAAATACAACACGATATTATAATTTATTTTATTTAAGTAGGCTCCACGCCAAGCATGGAGCCCAATATGGGGCTTGAACTCAAAGACCCCGAGATCAAGACCTGAGCTGAGATCAGGAGCTGGACCTGAATCAATAGGTGGACACTCGACTGACTGGGCACCCCCAAACAAGATATTTTAAAATGCACAGCTGGGCATATCAGGAAATAGGGGAAATCCTTGGGGTGGGGATAGGAGGAAGGGACTGAAAATTCAAATGATGATGTGGCTGGGTATACTCTGACATTTGCCAAACTTGGCAAGACAGGGCCATGAGGGATGGGAGGAAGGGTGGAGTAAAACTTCTATTTCTACATAAAGCCTGGGACTTCAAGAGACCATGGCCAAAGTGGCACACAGATATGACAATGAAGGTCCGCTTCGCACTGGCTTGGAGTGGCGTGAGGTGGGTTATGGGGAGAACATGGATGGAAGAGGTAAGTTAATGGGCCTTTGGGGTCTGCTCTTCCCATCCTCCACCTCCATTACCAAAGTTTAAAACCCAGCTCTCACTAGTCCTAGACCTTGGGCAGGTTACATAACCTCACAGGGCCTCATTTTCCCTGTCTGGGCTGTTGTGAAAAATGGATTTAAATTCATTGCACTTTAAGTGCTTAATTAGCACAAGACCTGTACATGAAAGTAGTGTTTAAAACATGGCAGGGCAAATCAAAATGTGTTTGAAATGTGTTGTTCTTCCAGAGATCAACAGATTTTTCTTTAAGAAAGTCAAGAAATGGTATGCATTGCCCAAAAATTTAATAAAAAATAAACAAACTTGATCTTTAGTTATAATATAGGGCCAAGATTTTACACCCATTATCAGATCCAAATCACATAATTAGAAAAAAAAACTGAAAAAAAATTTTAAACTTACTCCGTGGTTAAATCACTAAAATAATGCACACACCCAAGTTTTGCTCAATATTATCCACATTCTCTTAATGCCACTGGCATATTTCAAAAGCCATTTTTGTTTATTTGGGGAAAGCAGGAAATCAGGGACAATTAAAAGCCACCATCATGTCTATAACTGCCATGTGGGGGGAAAAGCCATGACTTGGAATGAGGAGACAAAGTAACCAACTGAATGACCCTGACGAGAATCTGGCTATCTCAGGGCCTTGGTTTTCTTTGAAAATGAGGGTTTAAAATCAAGGACTTCGGAGGTCCCTTCCACCGCTTTCTTTGATTTTATGACAGGTACTGCAACAGAAACTAACTATCCATGTGGCCCTCCCATTCCACAGAAACAAAACACACAGTATCATTTTAAGAGTCAAATTCTTGTTTTGAATTTTAAAGTGCTACATGTCTGCTAAGGTTAAAACTCCTTTCAAAAATCGAAAAGGCTGAATCATCAGAGGATAAAACCCATCACCAATGCAAACCAAAGTGGATTTTCAACCTAGTACAAAATTCGAATTGACAAAGCATGCAAAAATTAGCTCAAATAGCTGCAGCCTTCCTCTAGGAGTATCCAGGCAAATGCTTAGTGGTTTAAGTGTTTATTGTTTATGCTGCACGAAGCAATGAGGCTGGAAGCGTGAATGTGATATGCCCAGAAACTAGAATCTTCACTCAACAGGGAAGCAGTCTTCTTCAAGGAAAAATAACACAACTAAAAAATTACAAATTCTTAATCAGAATTGTTTAATTGTTTCCACAGGATTTGGGGGGGGGGGGGCAGGCAAGGAAGGGCTGAAGCATGGGGGTAAATCACCAACTGTCAATCATGCGTTTGCAAATTTCCAATTTCTTACAGTCACTGGATTTACATTCATTTGTTGGTGATGTTTCTTTCTCCATGTACACAGTGAAAGACATTGTCCAAAATAAATTTTGATATAAAATGGAACTTAGAAAAATCACTTAAGAAATCAAATCTTATATAATGGAAATACCTTAAACCATAGCTGAATTCATAAATTTGACTGTGGATCCCAAATGCTTATCTAAACAGAGGCAACGCAATTAAACTGCCTTCACTCAAAATGGTGTCAGAAGGCAACTACCCTATTTACTAGCCACTGATAAGTTATGACAACACTATTTCATAGCCTGTCACTGCATTGCTTTTAACCCCCCGGCTCTAGGATTCAGGATTTCCTCAACACTAAGGACTTATCTCAAATATTTTAGTGCCGAACAGTAAAAAAAAAAAAATCAAGGTGGAAATGCCATATTCAAAAACTAGATTATGATTTGGTGGAAATAAAAGAGGGATGGGCCCTGGGAAGTGATGAACTGCCACTTATGTTTCCCTAAGCTTTCTATTTTTTTAAATAAAGAGCGAAACTTTGAAAACTACCTTAAAAAGATAAATCTAGCGGGCCTAGAAATTCTGTGGGAAATCTGATGGCCATGGAAAACTTTTAGGTCACTAGCAGTCTTTGTATTGTTCAGATATAACTTAATAATAATAAATATGAACATATGATCGATGGTGTTTGTATTTGCTAACAAGTTCAGCAAAAACACCTAATATTCCCTTTTATAAAGTAAATGAATTTTGAAAAAATTTTCTACATCTACCCACACGAAAGCTATCAGTATTACAAGCTATCAGTATTACTTTTTAATATGAAATATGTAACAAACTAATTTCCTTACGCCATTTAAGTTTTATTTTCCCCCTCTTCCTTTATGAGACTCAAAAAAATGCTACAGAAGAAAAATAATTGTTGATGCCAAATAGTTCAAAAACTCTTCTGTAAGTCTGAACACCAGCTCCCCTGCCTGCCTACTGGTGCCAAAACCTTTGTCGTGAGACTAAAAAGGAAGGCCAAAACGAGTAAAGCCTTCCCTGGGAAACTGAAACTAGATGCCGAGTACACCTTGTAGACCAATACTTCTGTCATTTATGTGTAATCAAATAATGACTTCAAGAGATTAAAGCACAGTATCTATAAACACTGTCACAGATGCTACACTCTGTCAATTCATAAATACAATGTGGATTATCCATAAAAAGCTCATGATTCCTTTCAATACCTTCTTTCTGGATACTTCCCTGCAAGCATCCCCTAGCATGTAATCAAGCAGGGAAAGCATTCAGGTTACTCAGATCTGCTTGACTTGCTCACAGCAGCATCGATGTTTATACAGGGAAACCTCTTTCCAAGTGACTTTTAAAGAATCCTAAGAGTCAGGGAATAAGCAAGACAGATCTCTGGAAGGAGGTCACAATAATTATTTCAAGTTCTATGTAAAGAATGGAGCTTTACTAAGGTCCCACAAAGTACCTATTTATAATCGTATTTTTGACAGTGGAACAGGAAAAGCTGTCAATTATGGGCATCCACTGGACCAGATGTTATATTTAGTGAACCAAACCCTTTGAAGGGCAAAGTATTGTAACCAAGCCTCCCCTTACAAATGAAGAGGCAGGTTAGGTAAGTCACAAATCTACAATCTCACTGCCTCATAAGGGCAGAAATGGGTTTTAAAACCTGACTAGAAATAAATAATAAATAAAAATAAAATCTGATGCTCTGTTTACAAAACCTTGAACAATCTGGTTTTTAGCCTAATGGGTAAAAAGCAGTAGGGAGTCTTAAGTTCTACCACTACCAGTAAGAAGGGAACAATGATACAAAAAACCAAACACATGAAAGCCACAGCAGTTGTATTTTTAAAATATCTGCTGAGGGCGCCTGGGTGGCTCAGTTGGTTAAGCGACTGCCTTCGGCTCAGGTCGTGATCCTGGAGTCCCTGGATCGAGTCCCGCATCGGGCTTCCTGCTCGGCGGGGAGTCTGCTTCTCCCTCTGACCCTCCCCCCTCTCATGTGCTCTCTCTCTCTGTCTCTCTCTCAAATAAATAAATAAAATCTTTAAAAAAAAAAAAATGTTAAAAAAAAAAAAAATATCTGCTGAAAAGCTACTGCATACCAGGCGTAGAGTTAGGTACCAGGGACAGAGACATGCGACATAGCTCCAACTCTTCAGGAACTCAGAGCCCAAGAGAGTAAGACAGCCTCAAATACGCAGACCGAAAAAACAGAAGTGGGAAGGATGATCTATCCTCACCATGGCTCCAAGTCATGGGGAAAAGCAGTTTAGCGTGAATAAAAGCAGGAAGAAATAAACGTGATTCACTTTGGTTTGGAAATATTTCTAATCCCAAAACTGAACAAGTGACTTCTGGATTGTTTACTTCAGACTTCACTTCAGATTATGTTCACTGAGCCCTTCTAAAAACACAATCAAGAAAGGGCTGCACTGAAAATCCACACAATAATAAACACGTAGGTCACCAATTAAAACAGGTGTCCTCCTCAGATCCCCCCTTTTAAGATTTTATTTGAGAGAGAGAGAGAGAGTGCACAAACAAGGGGAGAGGCAGATGGAGCAGCAGACTCCCACTGAGCAGGGAGCCCGATGTGGGGCTCGATCCCAGCACCCTGGGATCATCATGACCTGAGCCAAAGGCAGACGCTTAGCAGACTGAGCCACCCAGGCGCCCCATCCTCCTCAGAGAGGAGGACCAGGGATACAGTAAAGTTCCCTTTCCATTTTCTTATGAAGATTAAACCAAAATGGGAAACTAGACCCACCCCGTCACAAATGTGTCTAATACTTAATGTGGGAAATGTTCTAAACTTATGGTAAGCACCACAATCTAAGGACCATGCAACCAATCAAGGACTCCAAACAGGCTTTTTATATCCCAGCTCCCTGCTATACAGGCTCAGGGAAAACACATTTAGTACAGGAGGCCCTCAGGCAAAACGAGGAATAGCCAGTTTTGCTGGTAAGCGGCCACATGACCTTGGACCTCAATTCTCCTTAAAAAAAAAAAAAAAAAAATTAATTAAAAAAAATGGAAATAACGCAATATACCACGGAGTTACAAGGTTAAGTTCTTTTTTTTTTTTTTTAAGATTTTATTTATTAGAGAGAGAGAGAGAGAGCGAGAGCAGGAACACAAGCAGGGGGAGTGGGAGAGGGAGACGCAGGCTTCCCGCCAAGCAGGGAGCCCGATGTGGAACTCGATCCCAGGACCCTGGGATCATGACCTGAGCCCAAGGCAGACGCTTAACGACTGAGCCACCCAGGCGCCCAAGGTTAAGTTCTGATAAAGGACTCTGAAGAGTGCCTTTCCTATAAACTATTTTAAAAGTTGCTATTGATTGCTTTCTCTTTTCCTCCACCATGCCTGATCATTTCTACTGCCTTCAGTCTACCTTATTGTTTCTTAGTGAAAACATGACAACTATCCAAGAGCCATCAATTCATGTCAAAGTCCTCTATACGAAGATACCCAATATTACATTTCTCCATACTAATAACACAAAAATGGGGAAATGTGCTCTTACCCATCAAACAAAATATCTTGTACCAAAACTGACATGAGGAGGTCCTGATCCTAACTATACTTTAAGAGGACAACTCTAAAGCAGTCGGCCGTTACTTTTTGTACAAAGTCCTATGTTTCTCTAAGGTAATTAAATGTTCCAGAAGGTAAGTCAAGTGCAGACATTCAAAGCCTAAAAAATACCTTTAACATCATCAGTCCAGCCCCTCTTAAATGTAAAAAGGTAAATAATAAAGTATACACTATATTACATTACAAAAAAATTTTCATTAATATAATCAATTTTGGGAAGAAATGTGTAAACAAAACAGCCAAATACAAAGCTTTAACAATTTTTAAGTTATTTTACAAAATCGTCCTGTATGTTTTTGTACCAAGGAGAACTGAGACTGTACAACCAAGAGCAAATATACTAAAGCAATGTCTACATACACTATCACAATTCAGAGATGAAATTCCAATCATTTGTTACAATTTACTGCATGAGTTTATTATTCCTTAAAAATTAAAATGTTTCCCTTTTAAAGAATTGTCGGCACTGGTAGGTAAATCCTCCCTGTGAATCAAAGACTAGGTTCTCTGTTAAGACACTAAACAGAGCTAGTGCCATAAAGCTAAAATATTCTAGTAATTCCACTTCTTTGTATAATCTAAAATAAAACAATACACACCTCTGTAGCATTAAAATCAATTCCCATTCATTAAGGGCTTTAAATTAAGTCACTCCCTAAAACTGAGAGCACGTCTCATTTCACTCTGAGCATGTCTCAAATTTGGCCAAGACAAAATTTCAATTGCCTAACAATTCATATGAAAAACAAATATATGAGCTGAAATGAAGATACTTCTCAGCAAAGACATCACAACTAGTACTGTGTATACAATGTTCACCAATGCTACTAACCAAACATCACAGAAGCACAAGGCACAAGGAAAACTCAGGGATACTAGATGAGTTTATAGGGGCAGCTATCAATGATTTTTTATTTTTTTTTAAAGATTTATTTATTTGAGAGAGAGAGTGCGTGCGCACAGCGCACACAAAACTCTGAGGGACAGAGAGAGAGAGAAAGAATTTCAAGCAGATGCCGTGCGCCGCACAAAGACCGACACAGGGCTCAATCTCACGACCCTGAGACCATGACCTGAGTCAAAACCAAGAATTGGACACTTAACCAACTGACCCACCCAGGCGCCCCTCAATGATTCTTTTTAATGACAAGATCTTAAAGACTTTACCACTTTTCTCCATGCCCTCATTAGACATACTCAAGCTGGGCAGCCTTCTCCCTGTTCATCACTCCCGGGCTATAGACCACAGGAGAGGAACCTGTCAAATTCACACAGTACTCCTCTCCCTCAAGCCTGAACTTGATTCCCTGGCACTCTCCATAAGAGGCCATTTGAATTGAGGTCCCTTAACTGTCCTAACCTAAGGAAATTTTCTCACTTCCAAGGCTAACATCACCAAGCTTGGCCTCAACCCCAGTCTCTTCCAAGACACTGGTTGAAATTTTGCCTAAAAATATGTTAAGGTGGTCCCCTTCTTTAAAAAAGTATCCCCCCTTCTCTTCCTTGATCTCCATCCTAACCGTGTAAGTTCTTGTAAAAAGTAGCCTTTGCAAGTTTTTTCCACTTCAAAACCCTTTCACTCAACAACAAAAAACCAAGTTATTTAAATGTGGTTTTCCCAAGTTCATGACTTGGGTTCTCCACTGGGTTCCATTTACCACAACCTACTATAATTACAAATGAAGACTCTACATGAAATAGCATATTTTAAAACAGAATAAGAGAGGCCCACGTATTAACAACAACAACAAAAAATCTAAGAACCGTGCCAAATCTCATCAACTCCCAGGCTGGGCTACCCTCAGCACACCACTGCTAATAGAGGTGGCTGCAGAAAACTGCTTTTGCCAAGTTAGGCTCAAATACCCCCGAAATGAGAAGTCCAAGCCAGAGAATTCAGTTAAGCAAAACAGGAGAGTTTCCATCATCTAGCCAGTGTATACCAGCAGAAGTAACTAGAAGTCACCGCAGCAACAAGTTCTCAATAAACATGTTAGTCTTGGCAATGCAAGATACCACCTGACCACCTGTGCCAACAGGGTGTCTACAGGGCCACTTTGTCCATAGGTCCAGTACTAGCTAGGGCACCACTAAAACTGCCTGGGATCACCATTCCTCCCAGACTTTCTCTAATATAAAAAGAAATTGTAAAATTCAAATCATTGTATAAACATGTACATACCAAATCTGTCAACTTTCCTTTTAAATTCAATACTGATAAAAACTGCATTTGAAACAACGTGTAGGTTAGTTTCACACTACAAGAATTCTAGAACTATTAGAAAACATGTACTTGAGATATTCCTATCCCAATTACTTAGGAAGCAATTGTTCTCATGTCTGTAATTTTTTAAATGTTCCTTAATGAGCGATATAGAGATGCATTTAAAAGCGTGGGGTGAGGTCTCTAAAGATGTACACTGTCCATGGTCTGTGAGGGTCTTTTCCCAGCCCTGAGCCACATCCAAAACTATCACATAATAATTGGACGCCTTAAATTTATGCTAAGATTAACATGAGCCAAAAGTACGCTGTGGCTGTTTGAAAGGTTAATGTAATCATAAGCTGCATTAACAGAAGTGATGTCGTGTCTGGTCCCCTGAGAGATACAAGTTTCACCACACTCTGCCCAGTTTAGACCACAGCACTGACTACAATCCAGAGAATATCTAGCAGAGGTTAATCAGGGATGTTCAGGATATCTAGAAACTGTATCGAAGAGAAGGGTGATGGGAAAACAGGCTATTCAGCCTAAATCAGAGTAAAGGAAGAGGACAGTTAAGTATCTAAATAGCATCATGCAGTAAAACAAACATCCTTATTTAACTAACTTCGCTCTAGAAGCAAGAATTAGAAACAATTAGTCAGAGAGAGAGAAATTTTAGCTCAGCATTTCTAGCAGAACTATTAGGATGTCTTTGAAAGTAATGGTTTTCTTTAAAGTATCTGAGCCATTAAAATTATTCAGAAGAGAATCTCAAGGTGTTTGTTATAAACCTGAAATTCTAGGACTAAGTCATATGCTTTTTGTTCTGTGGGACTGTGGCTTAGTGGCTTGACTGTAGGGTATATTTTATCCTGTCCTATTCCCCCAAGTTGTGTTCATTTCCTCAACTTGTAGTCAAAGGCTTTTCTTTCTTATGCTACGTTCACAACAAAAAGCAGCTCTACTATTTTGAGAGGTGAGGAGACCTCTTCAGAAAAATCTTCAAATAAGATTTTCTGAATATTATGGAAAAAATTTTTATTTTCTTGTTCTACAGTACCACTGAGGATTCATTTGCTAGATTTAACCACCTATGTAAACAAGGGAAATTGTAACCACTTTTGTATTCTGCTACCAAAGCTATAATGAAGGGGTTAGAGGACACAAATTTTTTAAAAGCCATACCTTTGCCAATAACATCAATGCTTAGAATTCAAAGCTTTGGTCAGATATGGCCAGCCTTGCAAAACTGAACGGGGGGGGGGGGGGGGAATGTGATGACAGGGAATGAAAAGAGCTCAGCTCGCTCCACTGTTTCCATGGCCACTCCCAGTGCACACTCATCACTTACAAGATGGAAAGAGTACTCACTGTTCCTAGAAACTCTGCCAAACTTCCTTCTTTACAGCAGAGTTCTGCAACTTAAGTTTCTCTTTAAGAAAACCTAATGGTCTAATTTAGAATTCTAAAAAGCACAAGATTAAACAACACATACACTACACCGAGATCTATTTAAAACTAGAAAGATGGTCAGATTATAAAAATATGCAACTGTTAAAAAAATGCAACATAATACTTTGGCAAAAGCTGCCTGCTTAGGGGAAATAGTCTGACCGAGTGCCTAGACGTTCTTAACAATAATCTAAAAAAATCCTAACAGATAATTCACCAATACTTAAAGTAGGATAAATTTTAACCAATTTAAATTCAACCTAAAATATTATTTCACCATGTAAATTATCCCATGAGAATTAGGTGCTTAGAGAACTCTTGTATTAACTCTTAAGCCACCAGCATCATTTAGTAACAGCTACCTATATACTAAAAAGCATACAGCCTGAAAAACTCTAATTTGCCCAACTAACTCCCTTAAACCACATAAGATATATGCTACAAAATATATTTAAATTCCAAGTAAACACACCTATAAATTTCCTTTAACATTTAAATATTTGTAGGGGGAGGGGGAGAGAGTAGGAGAAGGGAGTCCAGAAATTAAGCAGTATTTACTCTTTAAGTGAAAAGAACTGATTACAGGCCCCTTGAGGGGTCACACCAAACACCTCATCTGCTGTTAAAAAAAGGGTTTTAACTTGTCTACTACCTGTTACAGGAAACGGAAACTCAAGTTCACATTTTAACACACTTTGCTAATCACTCTGTACACTGCATAAAATATCCAGATCTGAGATTTTGGTAAAACCAAGACCTACAATATAACATCATTCCCTAATATTTATTTAATACAAATAAACATTTGTTTCAGAAGTATATAGGGTGTTTAGAAAGTTTCTCTAAGTATAATAAAAAGATGTGGTAACAAATCAGTCTTATGAAATGAATTTAAGATGAAGAGAAATCTATTCTTTCATTATTCTGTCCTTGGAGATCCAATTTTGAATGAAAACTATATACTTTTATCCCATTAGATCACACCCTGATTAACCTAACGAAGTGCCATGCTATCTTCTTAAAAATACTGCTTTAATGACTATTTTATCTAAGGAGTAGTAGCCTTTGTGGAAAGATGCAATCATAGTATACTTACATTAAAAAAAAAAAAAAAAAAAAAAAGGCCCCACAATTGAGAAGAGAAGAAGCCATACTTAGACTAGAACAAAGATATCAAAGTGCTTTGGCTGAAATTAGTATAAATAGACTTTATTGAAGTCAGTGCCTCTGTACTGAGACAGAAGATTGTGTCTACATAAGCACAAGTTGTAACATTTCACAACTTCTAAAAGGAATGTCAACAATTACAACGATCATGCATACCATGGTCGATAATCACATTTTAGAAGCATTTTCAACCATTTCTAAAGAAATGCTTATAACATTGTTATATATAGAACTACTTTCAATAAACTGCAAAACATTGATCGACTTTTCCAGTATGAGCTACAGTGTCAACACAAAAGGGAGGCATAAATGTTTAATTTATGAAATCAGAATGGAATATTTACTGTAAAGAAAAATTAAAAAGCTTTCAAATAAAGGCCATTATTGAACCAACGTGAAGAGCACAACTTGAACTTTTGAGTTCATTCATCTTTTAAAGCTGTCCTCTGAATAACTTCAGTTCTAAGCACTGAATTCAGTACTGTGAATATTCCTTGGATTGAAGTTTGGCAATGATGCGGTCCAACTGTCTCTTTGCTTCACACTGTGGGAAATTGCTCATGTCATAATATTGAGGGGCAATTTTCACCAACCTGTCCAGAAGGGGGGGGGAAAAATTACCAAATTAACATTTAATTAAAGACTGGAGTTGCTAATAGAATAGGAATTACTCATTAATAAACTAATGAACAAAGGCAAATCTACAAATCCAAATCAACATTACAACTGCAAACACCTAATCCATACAAACACTACTTTTAGAAGTGCATTACTTTCGTTAAGCTGTAAATTTTCTGATGTTGGACTTTCCATAACTTAAAAAAAAAAACTCAAGACAAATCCTTCTAAAAACACTTCTTTACATTAATAGGAAGATATTAAAATAAGGTTATTAATTTCTTCACTACAGAACACTATTTTTAGACCAACCTCTCCAAGGTTATAGTAATACAGGTTCTGTATGAGAAATATCTTTGTATTCAAATGACTGTATCTTCTCATTTTTGAAGTTTAGTAACAATATAGATCTATACCCCAAAGAATTCACTTGACTGAATCTTTTTTAATGCTTAGCCATACAATTTTTTCTCAACAAAGCGTTCAAGATAAAATGGTAATGTCCTACACAAGTGTCAAAAGTCATAAATCTGTGTAGGAAAGAAGCCTCACAATATCTAGCAAGTGACATCAACTAAAATAAGTGCTTTCAGTCCCACCATTCTTGGCTGACGTCTCCTATCATAAGTTACAGAATGGATTCTGGCAAGCCAGCCAACCAACCAACCAACCAAAACAAAAAAACCAGACACACAGAAGGGGAGGGGTGGTAATTTTGCTTAAAATAACACAGTCATTTCCGGTAACAATTTGTAAATCAAATATGCTAAGATACAACGAGATGTGTAGTTTTTATGTTTGCTTAACTCTTTCTAAAGCATCAACCTATGAACAGTTCAGAGCTAATGATAAAAGACTGTTTCTAGTACAGTACTAGGAGACTTGAGTTGATCACAACAAGAGAATAGCTCCAAAGACACTCCTGATGCTAGTCAACTATAATTTTGTATTTGGCTTCAAATCCTGCCCAGGCCCATACCAACAATCCCACTGTCCTCTTAGCAAAGCAAAGATTCTAAGAGATCAACCATACCATCAGGTCAAAGCCCTATACCTAAACACGGGAGCACATACCCTGAGCTAATGAGAAAGAACATTAAGGTCCAGGACAGGACTAGTGCAACAAAGTCAGATTCCATTCAGAGCAAAAATGCTAACAAAATCTGTTAGAACAAAGGGTGGTGCTTACCATTCTGGCTTGATATCTGTACACGTCCGGATGTAATTCTTCGTTGTAAGAACAAACTCATTATAAAGCACCCATTCAGGCTTGTGGTCCAGAACAGTAGAGGGGTGCAGCTGAACCACCTGGTTATCTTTCACAGTTAAGTAATGCCCTGTCCGTTCTAAATGCGCCACCTGAAACCGAAACCCAGTCAATTAATACAATGCTTGTGATGTGCTCACTGTAAAGCGCAAGTGGTGTAAAGCTACCTATATAATTAGAACGGGCAGACCTCAGCTTTTGCTTTTTATCCGATGGCCTCACTTATTTATCACTGCCTGATAAAAGCAAGGATCAGCAAACTACTGCAGGCCAAATCCAACTCATTGCCTGCATTTGTTAAGGCCTCTTGGCCAAAAGTGGTCCATACATCTCTAAAGAATGGGGGGGGGTGGCGCCTGGGTGGCTCAGTTGGTTAAGCGACTGCCTTCGGCTCAGGTCATGATCCTGGAGTCCCTGGATCGAGTCCCGCATCGGGCTCCCTGCTCGGCAGGGGGTCTGCTTCTCCCTCTGACCCTCCCCCCTCTCATGTGCTCTCTCTCTCATTCTCTCTCTCAAATAAATAAATAAAATCTTTAAAAAAAAAAAAAAAGAATGGGGGGGCAAAAAAAATTTGGTGACGAGTGAAACTCATGTAATTCAAATTTCAGGGTCCATAAGTAAAGTTTCACTGGAACACAGAGCTGCACATTTGCACTGCGTGGGCAGGAAGAACTAAGCAGTTTCAACAGTGACATAAGGGGCCCACAAAGCCTTGTATATATACTATCTGGTCCTTCCTTAAAACTATCTAGAGTGGGTTCTTTAGTGCCAGGTGGCAACTGTGTATTAGATGAACAATTACTACAACATTCATGATTAAGATGGAAAAATAAAGCAAAAGGTAGTCTACAGGGAAAAGAGAACAAGAAAAAGAATGGAGCGGACAAAGGTGCACATGATTCTTGCCTCCATTTCTTCTATCTATAATCAAACACATCAACTGGTGGAACTTATCTAATATGTAATTAGCAAACACTGAAACAGATGATGATATGCCTTTTCCAATTCTAGAACTACAGTAATATGAAAAATGTGTATGAATGATAGAAATGAATAATTATTAATAAATAACAGAAAATGAACTCAATTTCCTTCAATACTACTAAACACCTACTAGGTGCCAGGTACTTACTGCATGCCCTGTTTCTAACAAAGTTTAATCTTCAGAGAAGTAGAAATCTATAATGTTTGAATATGGCTTTGTCAATCTTTTTTGAATTACTAGCAAATTTAAGAATATGTCAAAAAGAAGCCACGGTGTACTAGTACATATTAAACAAATATTAAGAATAAAGTGTCTAAAGAATGTATTTTCATACCTTGCTCTATTATTTTCCTAACTCCAATGAGCATGGGATCTTACAGAAGATGCCACAATAAAAATTCTTACTGTTAGTATGATTTCAACTACAGACTATGCACCCATCAATTCTTATTTTGATTTTGTGCATTTGGGTCAATTCTATTTATTCAGCTCATTTGGCCTTAAGGCAGGCCACATCTTGCTTAACAGACATAGCCAAAACAGAGAATGAAAAAACAAGCCGGCAACAGAAGAGATCATTAAAATCAATCCAATCCCAAGTAATGGATTGATTTGTTTTCAATTTTACCACCAGAGAATGAGTTTTTAAACATAGTTTAAAATCCCTTAAAATAAATGTTCACTACGTTTATCTGACAACCTATACGTCAGTTAGTACAGTCCCCACCATAACACACTTAAAACTAAATGAAACATTTTAAATTACTTTCCATCATTATCACTTAAAAGACATTTTTGGCTTTTGTAGCACCCAAGTTTCTTAGTTACAAATATCAATGATCACTCTACAGCACTGTGAATGAAATACAGGTGTTTGAATATTTGATTTTGGAGTCTTTAATTTCTACATAAAGAGAAAAGTGAACTGCACTTCCGGATCCACCCAGGCAACTGCCTTGTTTCAGCAGTTTATAATTATACAACTTCCACTCACAATCTAGATTCAGAGACTTTTCAAAAGCCAAGAACTGAAATTTACATTGAAGAAATAGCTGCTAATCCCACCTGAAAATGGCCAACATATCATCTGGTATAAAAAAGACTGTTAATTAAGAGTTAATTCCAAATTGATTTCTACATAACTGGATTACTAACTTTGTCATTTAACGAGTTAATCTGTTACTCATTAGAAAGATAAAATTTCTTAGAATATTAGTTCATTCAAGAATCTGGACATAACATTTAAAATCAATATTCAGAGGCATTCTTTAACTTGTTGAAGTAGATTCAAAGGGCTGTTAGAGAAAGCAAACAATATTATGTAAACATCTAATTAGGCATGCATGTATTATCCACGTACCTGCATAAAATACCCAGTAACCAAAGCTTTTCTTATATTAATATAATAGTCCCTGCTTGTAAAGTCAGTACTTCGACGAGGCAAATTAAATCTGTCCATAATTCGTGATAGCTGCTGGCGTACGTTATCTGCTGACATCAGGGACCTGTAGTTAATGAAGTTGTCGTAACACCACTGAACCGATTCATGATCTACAAAGTTGGAGGGAGGGGGAAAAAAGAGGGGACATGAATCATCTATATAGGTATATTATCTAATTAAAAAGGAAAATCATTATTAAGAATAAACTAAGTAATCCAGAAAGGAGAATTACCCACATCAGTGTTATAAAAGAATCACAATGTTATCAACTTTCCTAAAAATCTGTAGTAAAGTTCAAAATCAGAAATAGCACGAAGGTTTCTGGTTACTGGATTTTGTGATTTTTAAATAAACCACTTTTAACGAACTAAAGTTAGGTTACCCACGAACATCCACCTGGTTGCTTCTAATATAGTCCAAAAGACAGGAATGGGTTGAGGGAATCTGATAAAATGCCATGTCTTCCTCATTTTCAAAGAAAGGACAGCCTTAGATTAAGATTACCAAATACAATTTAGAAGTTATAAAACAGAACTCAAATGACTACTGCGTAATTTTTATTTAATTACTCCTGAGCTAGAGCACCAAACCTAGAGCTAAATGTTTAAAAGTTTTACTGCAACCCAGGTGCCTCTTAACGGTGGACAAACAAGATTTAAAACACAAGTGGTAAGTGCACTCCTTAATCCCCACCACCTATTTTTCCAACTCCTCCTCTACCACCTCCCCTCTGGTAACCACCAGTTTGTTCTCTATAGTTCAGAGTCCGTTTCTTGATTTCCCTATCTTATTTTTTCCCTTTGCTTGTTTTGTTCCGTCCTTGTCGTTGCAAACAGCAAGATCTCGTTTTTATGGCTAATATTCCATCATATACATACACACCCCACCTCTTCTTTATCCATTTATCAATCAATGAACACTTGGGCTGCTTCCATATATTGTCTATTGTAAAATACTGCTGCTATAAACATAGGGATGCAGGTATCCCCTTGAATAGCGATGAGAATTACTATATTGAACATCTGAAACTACTATAACACTGTATGTCAACTAACTGGAATTAAAACTGGGATAAAAAACTAAAGAGCTAGACTATAAAAGTAAAAAATAAAACAAAAACTAAAATACAAGTAAAGTAGTTTATAGGGATGTCTGGAATCCCCACTCATGTTTAATAAACAAGTCTTACTATTATTAATAAACAAAACTAAACACTTCAAATAATTTCACTGCATGTATTTATTATCAAAGGGATATTTCCCCACTGATGAATCCTTGACAAGCTTCCAACCAACCCACTGTTTGCTCATTTAAGCAAAGAGCTCAAACTGCAGCATAATATAAAATATTATACAGTGACATTTTTATGTCCCGGAGAATCACAATGGAAAATTTGATCATTTACTTCATAGGCCTTTTGATAAATAAACCTAAGAGGGTTACTGTGAAATGGGGGGTTCGGGGGAGGGGGGGTCCTTAAAATCAGAATTATGTTGATCCTTCTGCAGCTTCTGTAATATACAGTAATCTTTGGCATCTTCGGTCTAGGATTCCACCAATTATAACATACAACATTTTCTTAACTGCTTTTCAAAGGAGCAACAAATATATTAATAAAGGTTTGCCCATTACAAAATGCAGCCACCATTTCAGAAAGGGTGGGTGGGTAGGTGAGGTAGTAAAATGGATCTTTAAATTAAAGAACTGATGTGTTCAAGTCTATTAATTAACCCATCTAGAATGAGAAGAAGTATCCATCTGAACTTACTGACATTAGATTTGTCCCTATCTTATTTTTTCCCTTTGCTTGTTTTGTTCCGTCAAAACACAAAGAGAAGAAAGTATGCTTTAGAGGCATCCTTGCTTATGCTGGTGCAATGTACGGGGCTGAAAGGCAATGGAAATGTCCATACTGAGACAGTAAGAAAGGGGGCCCTTTGAAAAGGGCAGCTGATTTGCAGACTCTTACCTGAAGTATAGCTTTTCTGAAGTTCTAAACTTCAGAATTCATACCCTAAAGAGTAACAAAATGGCAATTTTAAGTTGTCAAGATAAAACAAACACTATCTGGTAGTACTACTGTATTTTCTAAATTTGTGAGAAATAATTTGATAAATGAGAGAAATAAAATCTAAAAATGGAAATCTTCTCTTAAAATGCTAGCTATAAATTTCTTAACCAATACAGTAAACCTACTTTTAAGATCTAAAGGAAAACCATTTCGGAGTGAAACAGACCTACACACAAAGAAATCAAGGTGTGGCAAAATAACTTAAATCTAGTTGCTTCTCAAAAGTGTTATTTCAGGGACGCCTGGGTGGCTCAGCGGGTTAAACATGTGATTCTCGATTTTCAGCTCAGGTCTTGATCTCAGGGTCCAGAGGGGAGCCCCACAACGGGCTCCAAGCCCACCGGGGAGTGTGCTTAAGATTCTCCCTCTCCCCTTCCTCTGCTCATATGCGTGCACGAGTGCGCTCTCTAAAATAAAACTTTTTTTAAAACTATGATTTCAACATACAGGATCAAGATGAGTTTTAGCTTTTCTATGTAACCAGCCATTGTCTCCAATCAAATAGTTCCTCTTGACCAGTATTTGAAACACAGCTGCTATTTTTCAAACATATTTAATGTTTCAATTCATAACATAACATGGCATCATTTAAAAATCATTAGTGAAAACATTCCAAATTCAATAAAGGGATATGAAATGTCCAAATAGTACGCAGAGACCTGGAAGTCTGGTATTTTTTGAATAGCTCCCTTTACTTGAAAAGGGACAGGCAGTAATTAATAGGCTAAATCCTTTAATAGGAACACTTCTATCAAATGATTGTTTGCCTTGACCTTATTTATCACATGTATACAGAGTAAAAGGTCTAAAACCACCCAACAGCTTACCATCCCTATGGCAGTGAGAAGCATGCAGGAGACAAGAAACAAGCATCTAGAGAATGGATGCTACCACTCTTAACGCATGACACTGCTGCTAGTCCTATTAAGAAGCGGTAGGATAAAGCTTTTATAGATACCTACTGTTCAATATTTTCATAGAAAGCTCCCAACTACCAATATGGACATAAAGAATAAGCATTTAGTAATTTTATCATGTGAAACAGTAAACTCGAATTTCAAGGACTGAATTGTTACATTCAAACTTAAAATCCAAATACACAATTCTATCAAACCTAAACTTTATTCTCAAAGCAACTTACGAAATCCAGATACACTGACTGGTGTGCCAGTTATCAGAACTTAAATAACAAAATAACACAATCTCCTAATTTAGAAGAACATTAAAATGTCTTGTGAGACATACATGGTAAAAACCCATGCTGCTCCTTTAGAAATCTTTTAATTTCCACTTAAAACAGTATTTTAATGATATCAAAGGGTTTTGAGAACCAAGATGGACATGAATCTGCTCCTTCTCAAGACCTTCCCCTCTGTAGCCAGTCCTCAATGTCAGTTAATAGCTTATGTGTCTGGTGGTCACACAGTCCACCACGACGACATAGTTTCGCACACACAGGAATATAGTATATTTCTTGGACTGACCTAACCTATCGGGAATAGGCTTTAACATTATGCATTATCAATACACTGGACACAAGAGGGATAAAACAAATGTTCTGAAGTAAACTGCGTACTGGCCTTCATTTTTTATTTTAACCTGGTATTTATCAATTCTCTTCAACTCACAGCGAAGTTTATGTGTAAGGCACAGACGTGCAGCACCTTGGCAGCTATGCTCTTTGTTCCACTCACTGGCTCTGCAGCACTTTTGGAACTCTTGAGATAAACAAACTCACCCCCACCCCAAAAGAGATGTGCCAAAATGAACAGATTATTTTAGGAGTGTAAATAGATTTTTAGGAAATAACAAAATGAGTTACAAATAAAACAAGAGGTGAAAAATTTGAATTTGAGCCCCCGCATTTCCTTGTTCTCAAATGGAAAATGTTTTTCATGTCGCTAAATATTGTCTGAAAACATGATTTAAAGCTAGAACAGGGTGCCCGGGTGGCTCAGTCGGTTAAGTGTCCGCCTTCGGCTCAGGTCATGATCCTGGGGTCCTGGGATGGAGCCCCCCATTGGGCTCCCTGCTCAGCAGGAAGCCTGCTTCTCCTTCTCCCCGCCGCCCCCCCATTCGTGCTCTGTCTCACTCTCTCAAATAAATAAAATAAAGCTAGAACAGTATTTCACCATATGGTCAAGGCATACATAAATCACTGAACCATCTTTTTATCGGTGGGCATTGAGGTAGCTCCCCCCTACACTTTTTTTTTTTTTTAACTATGATATGTAATTCTGGGATGAAATCTTTAACGATATCTGTGTCCACAGGATACCGAAGGATAATTTCATAGATTATTTCTGGGTCAAAGGGTATGAAACTTCTTAAGGTCCCGGTGACATAAAATCTACTGCTTTTCATAGAGACCACATCAATTTATATTTCCACCTCTGGTGTAGGATTGTTTCACTAAACCCACTTCTACAGAGCTAAGAACTGTTCTTCTATAACCTTTGCCAGTTTTATAGGTGAAAAAATGGTACCTCTCAATAACAATGCTCTTGAACTACAGGCAGAGTTGACCTTCCTCCTCACGTTTATGGACCACTTGTAACCTGAGAATGGTCATTCACATCTGCAGTCCATTTTTCTATTCTGTTACTTTTATGTTTATTTAAGAGCTATTTATTAGTAAAATTATTAAGTAGTAAAGATTCTATAAATGATACAAAACTATTCACATAAAACGAATGAAAATAAACAGGAAAAGAAAGTATATAAAAATGTGTAGGTTAGTGGTAAATATAGTACTAGTATTTTGTTTTTATTGCTCTGTATTTTCGAGCTTTCTATAATCGGTATTTTCCCCGATTATAAAAGTAAACAACTTTAGAAAAAACAGACAATTTCTATTTTAAATGCTGGTCAGGAGTTTTTTCTAAAGTACCTTTGGGTTTCTAATGTAAAGTTGTCACAGATAATAAATGAAAGTGAGATGAAGAAACGTCTTATATGCTGCAAGTGACATTTAGACAAAAGAGTGCCTTCAATCTAATTTATACTTACTTTGTTTAAAAGCGTGGTAGACATTCAGCAGTGTCAGATGATCTCCATCTATGTGGGCAAATCTCATCTTGGCTTCATCTGCGGCTTTCTTGGCCTCCGTGGGGCGAACAAAACACTGTGGGACTAAACAAGGTTGGTATGGGCCCAACACAAACGCCCATATCGATGAGTCACGCATTCACAGATAGAGGAACAAGGCCTAGCTAGGTCAGTTCACAGAGCATAGGGCAGGGCAGGATGGCCTCCAACTGCATCTTGGACTGTTTACTACCTTGATTTGGTACATCAACACCTAACCACATCTGTAAGACAAGAGGGTTTTTCAAAGCTACAGAGTACCTGATTATTTTAACTAGATCTAAAAGTAGGCATCAAACAGCTATTCTGAAGGCCATCAAGATACTAGAAATAGAAAGCTCAACTTATTTCAAAAACCAGTGCCGATAGCTCTACCAATAACCAGAATTATGGTGTCAATAGCCTTTAAGCTAAATGTAATTTTTCAAAAGGCCATCCACTGAATCCACTGAATGGCAATGGAAGTTATGAAGCTATATTTGCCCACTGCAGGGCTAAAAACAACTTTCTAACCAGTCTATTGCCACATTTCTACTGTAATTTTTTCCCTAGTGCTATGGCTGTTACCAACTGGTGGGTATCACTATTAGCACCGGTGAGCAGAAGCATATGTAAACATAAAAAAATATCATGAAATCCTGGGTTTTGATGATAGCAGTAGTGGTGGAAGGTTAAACCGCCTCTGAATTAAGAAAATTCAAAAAGGCTGGGGATATTCAGCCTAGTTTTCCAGCATTTTAATAAAAAGATTAGAAAATGACGTCCCAAGTTAAAAAAAAAAATGTTATTTGAATCAAAACCTCAATATAAAAAGCAAAATCCAATATTTAAAAAGTTGACAATTAGTCTGAAACAGTCATTATTTCAAGGGTCACCAAAATATATAACTACAGTAATTTGTTTAGAGCCTCAATGTTAATTCACATAAAACTTTAAGTTGTTACAAAGCGTGCACTACATTTTTAAAATACAACTTTCCTTAATTCACTTTAGCAATTCCATAGTCATAAAAGCAGTATGAAGGTAAAAATACTTAACAGCTTGGGACTTTGTCAACACATTTTTAAAGCTCTTAAAACCTTGTCAATATAAAAAAGTATAAATGATCAGTCCAGATAGAAGATAATGGGAATAATCAACAACAAGATCAAATACAGTATCAAATTACTTTCCCATACAGTTTCCCCTTTAAAAAGATACCAAAGAAGCCAAATAGAGACAATGACACATGATCACAATAAATATTAATTAAATGTCTTGCTTAAATGTAACTGAAGCAAGGTAATTCATAGAAGTACAGAAACCTCTCAAAGATGTGAAAGTAAATGTGAACTAGCTCCCAGAATTAACAGTGGGAATAAGTAGCACTCTAGAAGGCCCTTGATTTGCACTATTTATATCAGGACCTGAAAACTTCAAAAACTATTTAAATGAAAAACAAAGCAGTATAAGCTCAGCAAACTGTTGTTGTTCAATGACTTCTTCCTCACCCTTTAACATTTCCCCCCGCACAAGTGCCATGCTTAATAACCGCTACACATAAATGTCCATTGTCTTGATGTGCTAATAAACCCCTGTGTTGTGCAGAGCTCCTTATTACAAATAAGAGATATAGTTGGAAGATTTCAACTGTGTCACAATGACCAGTTTTTTAAAGAGCTAGTAATCTAGACTCAAACGATGGTAATTATATAGTATGCCTGATAAGAGAAACAGGAAGAATAAAAACTGAGCAGATAACAAATAAATACACAATCTGTTAATTCTTGCCGCACACTTTCTCTGCAAACTGAAATCTTGGGTAAATACCAACTGGGAGCATCTAACAAAAACATGGAAGAAAGGCAGACAACAACCTACCACCACCTCCGCAAGTGAGACTACAATTTTATTAAAATGATTCGATACTGCCCTGCCCATCTGCTCTGAGTCTGATCAGTCATAACTCTGCAAAAAAACATTTTTAGCTAGTTCTTAAAATAAAAAATTCAAACCATTAAAACATACCATACATCTAAACTAAGCCAAAATTTTATATTTAGAATATTTTTCAATTTATCCTTTAATTCCAAATAAGATTTTCAATTATTTGAGGCATTAAGTTATATTTAAGACTAAGAAACCACTCTGAAACTGAAGTCATTCTCCCCAGTACTGGAACTAGTAGTATAAAGTACTTTGATCATCAGTAAAAACATGAAATGTCCTCTATTTTTAGCTGTAAGAATATTTCTTCTTTTTGGAAAATCTAATTTCCAAGTTATAATTCATTTGTGGGTTATGCTTTACTGCTACTAAAAACAGCATGATTTGTTCAGCTTAATACTCCAATTTCCAAAATTAGCAATTGTATCTATTAGGTATATTTCTTTTATCAAGTGTTTTCTGCCATTGTAAAAGAATTATCATCTGGTTAGATTTTAAGCCTAAAAGTACACATTACTACTTCTATTTATTTGATACTAAGTTTGAAACTCAGGTTTGCTCGGACTGCCACTAGAATACGTATTTATACATGTAGGAAAGCTCTTTAAATGATAGTTTGGGTTTGTCCCAGGCTCACTTATTAGTGCCAAGTACTAGAACAAAGTTCTTCTTGTACTTTGAGTAATAAACCGCAAAACTGATGAACCTACCAAAGAACTGTTACAATTGTGTTCAGACTTGTTCTTTTTCTTATTGCAATTTTTATTCGCACTCAAGAGAGCCAATGTTTTAACTATATTTTGTGCACAATTACTTTACTTTTGTAAATATTATGTCTTTATAAATCTATTTACAAGATATTTAGGAAACAAAATGAGTTCCTCGAAAAAACCATCTATAAAATCCACTATCATACTAAATATTAAAAAACAAAACCAAATGTGAAGTCCACCCAAACTGTGAAGAGCTGGGCTTTTTTTAGTTCCTTTCCCTCTATTACCTGACAACATAGCAGTAATAGATAGGACCTCATTAGAACAGTTGTAGTCACAACTTGCAATAACCATTTTAGCGAGCTGTGGATCTAGAGGAAACTCTGCCATCATGGATCCCAATTCAGTCAGATCTCCATCATCATTTAAAGCAGCCAGGTAATTCAAAAGTTCTAAGGCTCTCATCAGAGTTTCAGGAGCTGGGGGAAAAGGCAATCTATTAGACAAACTGCTTTAATAAGCAAAAAATGTGATAAAGTACTAACTATTAGAAGCAATCTCATTTTTCATTCTACAGTGGACCAAACTCAAAATGCAAACTGTCATCAAATTCAGTTAGATATCTAGCAAACAATGAATCACATAAACTTGCAAAATTTTCCTGCACAGTGGTTAAAAAACTGTCATTTTCCTACATAAATTAAGTAACTGCTAAAAAAAAAAAAAAAAAAAAAATCGGAGATTTCTAATTTTCCTGCCCAGTCAGTAATTCCCAGAATAATTTATTCTGAGGAAAGAAACAAATTAAAAAGAACTTTCTCAGATAGTTGTCACTCTTTTAGTTTTAATGCTAACATATGAGACTTTTCTTGATGCATACACTAGAAGAAAAATAGTAAGGGGCGTGTGTGTGTGTAATGAATAAGATGCAGAGATGGTGAATTCTGGTTAAAAGGTTTGCTAAAATATGCTTTGAGAATTCATACCTGGTGGATCCATAAAGTCAAAATGCACCAAATCATCAATACCAAGCTTCTTCAATTGTAACACAACTGATCCTAAATTAGAACGCAAAATCTCAGGATAGGTGTTATCCTAGCAAAAAAACAAAAATGTTTATTCTGTTAAACATGCCTTAATCCTCTTGCTCCAGAAAACAAAACGTATCTGTTCTCTGCCTCTTCAGCTATTTACTTTGGCATTACTTCTAAACCACCGATCTACATGAGAAAAATACTGGTGGAATATACCAGAAAGGAATCAGACACTTTCTGTGAACTATCTTTAGAGGGCTCAAAGTGTTACTGCCACTGTTCATTTCAACTTAGAACTGTAACAGAGAGCTGTACTGGTAGATTACACCATAAATCTCACTCAGGGAAAAAGTAAGGAGCTTATGGTGCCAAAAGGCAAGATGAAGTAAATAAAGCAATTTTCTTGTAACAAATGCAACTTAACCTTCCAAACACATAGAGAAGGATACAGCAAAATCCCTTACCTGCATTTCTGTTTTATAAGCTTTCTCTGTATAAAGTCTGAAGCATTTCCCTGGTCTGGTACGCCCAGCTCGACCAGCCCTCTGTTGAGCTGAAGCTTTACTAATGGCTGTCACCAAAAGAGACTCAACTCTGATTCGAGGATTGTACACCTGTTGGAATGAAAATAATTTAAGAATTTTCTCTTCAGTTAACCACAAAACTGTAACAGAAGTACACAAAGTCCATAGTTAATCTCAAAATAAACAAAGTAGTACTGATGAAGGCTGTAAATCACAGAGACAGAAACTGAGAATTGGTCATCTTGCGCCTTAACTTTCTTTCAGATGTTCTATCACTCTGAAGACTCAGAAGCTAACATGGAAAGGCTCTCACCTATTACACACAAAGCTTCTAACACCTTTACTTTTCCTAACTGAAAATAATTTCAGTTCTACCAATTTTACTTTGCTTTCATAGACTGGACAGTTTTGAAGGCTTTTGCCTGAAAAGAACCTGTCAATTTCAAGAAAAATATTTTGAACTTAGTCCAGAAGAAGTCAGTTACACACTGCCAGTTTAAAGAGAAAAATTTCCATCAGAAACACGAATACTACATGCAACAAATTCTCCCAATTACACCTACAAAATGTAACCAAATGTAATGAAAGATCTGTGAATTATTCAACATCCCCAGTATTTCCTGAGTAGTCACTTACTCTGACCAAACTGCTTGGTATTCAGCACTGTTCAACTAGAGGTTAACGTTAACATCTTTTCAGACACAATGCCCAGCACATAACTAACAGAAACTCTAATTTCCTTGGGTAAGTGAGCAATCTACAGCAATGACAATTCTATCCCTCTTATTACTACCCCCACACTCCTTAAATGAACACAGAAACCAAAACACTTGCCACTGCTACAGAGAAACAAACAAAAAAACCCAACAACAAAAACAAACAAAAACCAATTAACCTTGGGGGGGGGATTAAGCCTAGGATTAAACATTATGCATGGGCTTAATACATGAGAGCCAGCTAAGAACAAAAAGGGTTCCTATCACCAAAGCCTGAAAACAAAACACAAGACAACAGAAAACTAATTCTAAAAAGTAAACTGCAGTCACTAAATGAATAGGCAGTAAGTACTCTTAAGCTAACACCAGTTTAATAAAGTATACAACTAAAGTACTAAAGCACATACCTTTTGTTTTGCAAATCCAGGATCGATCACAAATACCACACCATCTATTGTCAAAGATGTCTCTGCAATGTTAGTTGACACAACTACCTGTTAAGAAATAAACAGTATATAAGTATTATAAATCAAGTAAAATTGAAATAACAGTAAAAGTAGCCATGAACTTTCAAAAAGGAATTTCAATCCAGTAAGTAAACTAAAAATAAGGTTTTATCCTCAATGACCAATGCAATATAAAGAAATCAGTCTTTAAGATCTTAAATCAAAATTTCATTTAGTCCATCATGGCAAATTCCTTTTTCAAAGAAAGCTATTACTTCAGGTTATCACTCAATCACATAATGTTTTGATTACTTAAAATATAAGGACAGCATCAAAAGAAAAATATCAATGAAACAGTGTAAGCTTAACTTATACAAGGTCTCCCTGACAGAACACTACTTTGGTTATTACCAAAGTCTACACAACATGTGTATCTTTCAGTATTTTCTGGCAATATTTACAAAGGAAACTTTGTATCACCAAAACTCAACATTTTAAACAAAATGGCACAGAAGGGCATGGGCAGAGAAAATCTCAAGTTACAATCCAAGAACTGGCAGATCATCAAAATCGAATGCAGGTATTTTAGGAAGTGTACAGTCTAAAAGAAGATGTCATGGCATACCAAGCAAGTGTTAATCATTTGAACCTTTTACTGCCAGGGAAAAATGTTTACAGCATTTACATACTAATACGATCGCTGGTTTATGTTAAGTGTACGATATATTTTAGATCTATTTTAGGAAACTGGTTGGGGTTTGAGAATGACATGTCACATAATTTTTCTTATTAAACAATAAGAAAATGGGATTCTCATTAGTACCTTTTCCCCTGAACATCTGATTTTCAGGAACAGAAAACTGCCATTAAGTGAAAATGCCTGTATATGAAAGCAGATGACATAGAAAATGAATCAGATACAGGGCCTACTCTTACAGCATGTAAAGGAAGATCAGACATGGACAGTGTAAATGACACCAAAGACTCACTCTGAGACTTAAAAAGGGTTTACTTCCACAACAAAGACCAAGGAAACTTACCAAGAAAAAGGCACTTAAACGAGTTGGCAAGGGTAAGGTGGGATCTCCCACGAGAGAGAAGGGAAGAACATTAACAGCGGAAGGTTCCGCTTAAACTAGGGCATGTAAGCAAAAATGCCCACAGGCACATCTAAGAAATGAAAAAGACGTATACTGCCAAAACTTACTAGAGAGCCACTGACAGGGTAATATTTCAGAATCGTTCACATATCTTATAACCAAAATCCTTCCTTTTTGTATTGGGCAGTTGCAGTTGCAAAGACCGCGAACTAGCAAATGGTAAGAAACACAGATCATTTGATGTTACTGAAATACGTGTTTCAGTACATTTAGACGACACACACACGGTTTAATAATTAGAACCAAAGCAAACATAAACAAGGTATATAAGGTTGACAGTTGAATTTGAATAAATATCCTGAGTTTAATATTCTTCTACAAAGGCAAGTGTGCTGTGCTGGAAGGAGCAATGAATTCAGGAGTAGGGGACAGAGCTAGGAAGCAAACCTAAGTAGCTAAGTTATAGTGGAAAGGTTTTAAGACTCCCAAACCTCAATTTCCTTTTATAACTCCTGCATATTAATCTAGCAAGGACAAAGTTGTTAATAAAATTAGATAATAAATGTAGGAAGTCCTCATAAACCTATTACAGAGCCAGCTACATGCTTGTGATTATATAAGAAGTCTTATGGTTTTCTGGAATTCTGGGGTGAAACTGTTACAGTTCTGGATATATATTTAGAGCAGTGGAAGAAATAAATACATTTCACATGTTTCTTCTAGAACAGAATACAATTAGTATGATAAAAATTTCTTGATGCGATCAATTCTTTAGAGTTATTTAAAAATCACTTTCTTTACAAAATAATTTCACTTGGTATGCATGCATCTTTCGGTGTGTGTGTGACAAATTATATAACACTTAAAAGGAAGTGTGGATTTGTGATTCCACAAGCGTTTAACAATCACAGGATTATGCCAACCTGGCAAACCCCATGTCATTATCAAATTTATCTAAAGCAGTAGTGTTAAAGACCTTAGAGAAGTATGACTTTCAAGCTTTTTTCCAAAATCAAAAGTAAATTGGTTAAAAAGCATTAAGGTAATAAAAATTTTTCTGAATAGGACTTATCTACCATACTGATTTAACAATTATTAGAGTGTCTATGAGAAAAAGGGCAGGGTTCTGAAACCATAGGAGGTAGGTTTGGGGACAAAATAGGGAAAAACTCATGTAACAAACTGTATGACTTTCAGGGTGCTTCTTCTAATGACTCTATTACTAGAGCTGGAGAAGTAATACTAGCTAAGGCTAAAGAAAACACACATACATAATGCACAAGAACAAATAAATGAGATGATAAAAAAGTTATCTAGCTCCCTTGAAACCTCAGATAAGTATGTTCTAGATGTTAAGTGGCACATGATCTCATTAGGAAATGGTCAGAACACAAAGTGATCCTGATTTTGTCAAGGGACCTACATATGACCAATGGGAATATACATATAAATGGTACAAGCTTTCTAGACTGTAACATGGCAATAAGTGTTCAAAGAGCCTTAAAAAGTGTTCAAACCTCATTGACCAAGCAATTATTTCAGGTAAAGAAACCCCTATATATAGAATATATCTATATTTAGGGGTTTCTTTACCTGAAATAGAAAACCCTGTGGAAAAAAGTTTTGACATCCCACTGTCAATTTTGTGTGTTTATGTTAAGTGTGTTAAGATTAAACTTTCATCTAGATTTATCCCCTTACCCCTCAATAACATGCCTTACAATGAAATCTTCTTTATTTCAATAATTCCACTTCAAAATGGTAGAACTGAGAGTACTTGCGTTGCTCTACTTCAATTCTATTTGGACACAATAATGCATTTAGGTTCAACTAGTTTGGACTTTTAGTCCCCAGGAACTCTGTGGGGGTCGCCAATTCAGTAAGGACATTAACTTCTTTATTTGTCCACGTCCCAGCAGTACCACACTAAGTTATCTTCAGATAGTGGATCATTAAGCCTCTCTTTAAAACTACAGAACCATCTCCACAAGGGCCATTGCTCTTTTTTATTGAGCAGTGTATGCTTTGAGCCATGTTAATTAGTAAACTGTAACATAAGCTACAGAAAAATCAGCTATTTGTATGGACAAAATTAATGAAAACTAAATAAAATCAAAGAATAGTTGCTGGATTTTAATAACACCAAATCTATAAAACAGCAATTATAAGACTTATTCAAAAGATGCACACAAGTATAGTTTATTGATGATACTTTAATGCTTATACAAAACTGTACCTTGAACTTAAACTCAAATATCTGAATAAATGTCAAGCATGATCAAAACAAATAAAATGACCTACCCTCACAAAAATACATGCATTCTCAACCTTTCTCGATCATTACCTGTAGTGCTGTTAGAAGCCCACATAAAAAGAACTCAGTAACTATTTGTAAAAGGAATGCTAGTTAAGTCCCCCATGCCCATAAAGCTTTACCTTTAATATAGCCTACATTTTAAAACTTTAATATTACAAGACTGTTTTGTTAGTTTTACCACAATCATACTATAAACTATTTTGCACAAATTAATACAATGAGTAAGATAAATAAGGCACTACCTACCTCACAAAAGGTGTCCAAATATAAATACAGAATTACACTTATTTTGGCAGAATTTAAAAAACATTAAATATTCTCTTTGGTTCCAAACATTTTGACTTCTTACATTCTACTCTATGCTAGCTATTATCCTTGTACTACAACAAATTTAACAAAAAAATGAATCAAATTGTATTTGGTTTTACACAACTGGAAGCAGACCATAAATCCCTAAACATTCTTTTGTACTTTTAAATCAATTGTGAGTATCAACCAGTGACAGTTTAACACTCGTGAATAAAGTTCCATTCTACTAACTGGCAGAATAACGAATTCAGAACAGAAGAAGCAAGCCTTGGCCCCAGTTCTTTATTTTATAATATAAACGGGATATTATCAAAGTTGTGGCTTTTTTTTTTTTTTGAAGACAATAGGAAAATAGCAACCAACTGCCAGTTGTTCCTGTTCCTGTATGCAGCCACTTTCCCTCACATAACCTGTGTGCATTTTAATGAGGAATTGTGCATCTTTTTTTTTTTTTTTTAAGATTTTATTTATTTATTTGAGAGAGAACACATGAGAGGGGATAGGATCAGAGGGCAAAGCAGACTCCCTGCCGAGCAGGGAGCCCGATGCGGGACTCGATTCAGGGACTCCAGGATCATGACCTGAGCCGAAGGCAGTCGCTTAACCAACTGAGCCACCCAGGTGCCCCAGGAATTGTGCATCTTAATGAGGAATTAACCCTTCCTCCTTCCCCACAATCCCACCAATCCTTCAGACGGCTCTGTCTAACCCAGCCAGAGCCGTGGCTCTGCCAGTCACCCGCTCCTCTCAAGCGCCAGTCAGCGCCTGGCCAGAATGTGTTTCTGCTCTCTCTGGTTCTCAGCCAACACTCCTAATACCTTCTTCCAGGCAGCTTGCCTGTCCAGCACCAAAACCATGATCGGATGAGTGAATCCTCCCGTGAACTAGGCTTCTATAAAAATGTTCATTTTTCCTTAAACATGCCAGGCTTCAAAGCTTCCCCCACCTCACCCCCCATAATGAGATTGTCTCACCAACTGCCAAGAAGTCCTCCCTCCCTCTGCTGGGATCATAGGTGTGTGGGGGATGGTGGTGGTGGATGGGTGTGTGTGTGCACGAGCGCGTGCATCTGTATGTGTGACAATGTTCTCAGCCTCTAAGATGAAGCTGACTCATGCCTAAAGAGAACATGATTTCCCAGCAAGAGGTCCTGTAGTTAGCTGAATGAAAACCGTCAGTGGATGAAGTAGCCCTGTGGCCCTTGATCTGACTCTGACCTGAAAGCCCAGGATGGGATCCCAACGTGAGCCCATGCCCTGGGGACTCCAGTGGTCCCCTCATCATCCGTGGCCATCACCACACATATATCCAACTACTGCTGAGTTACTCTTTTCAGTGAGACAAAATTCTCCTCAATATCCTTAGGATTTACAAGAACACAAAAAGCAATACAGTTAAATTCTACTTCATGGGCTTAAGTTGTAGATCCTACAAAATTATGTACTGGACTGGCACCAGACTGAACCTAAATTTCCAATAAACTAATAATTAACAGAGCAAAGAACTCAGATGTGAAATAATTTCAGTAAGTTCAGGCCCATACTTCTCAAGGTAACCTAAAAATGGAATGTAAAGAACTATATGAAAAGACACACAAATATGGCAAATCTTGCTTAATACCAATTTTACTCAGTGGTTAAAAAAAATAAATAAATAAAAATAATCTTAAAATTAAAACAAATGCAGATATACAAAGTGTACATGATTTTAAGAAAAATTATCTGCCTGCAGTCTACTCTTTATTATAGAAATGTTTAAGAAAACAACTACTTTATTTACATACATCGACTGATACAGAATTAAGCTAAGAACTCTACAGAGAATAAGTACTTTTCAGTCAACATATCAACTTCAAAATTATCTACTAAAGCTTATCACTTAAAATGTAAGTTTTCCCCGAAGTTGAGAATGCACATAAAGTAACAGGGAAAAATGTTTTAACATATTCTACAGATAAGCACTATGACAAAAAGAATTGGTAAGTTCAACATAATGAAGCTATGATCAGACTGTTTTTTTAAAAGTCATATTCACTACTCATCAATGAGAAACTCAGAAGCTGTTTTTTTTTTTTTTTCCTATCAATCTCTTGTTAGTTTACATTCCACTAGGCTGGTGTTGTATAGATCCTTTTGGTAAGTTCCTTCAGTTCGAAAAATGTATTTGGTTCACTTAACTTTTACACAGCCATGTAAAGAAATAATTAGCCCTGATATATTTAAGTATCTTTATAATGTGTAATTTTTCAATAATCATGATAAACATTAGCAAAAAGACTGAAATAAAAAGCAGAAAAAAGGTGAGAATCTGTTAGATCTGAATATAGAAATAAGAAAGCAATAAATTCCAAATCTGACAAGTAAATCATACCTAAGTAATATTTCAAGTAAGAGTTTTTTCTACATGAATATACTCAAGGAACTTATAGCAGTTACCATGAGGGACTAGTTTATTCTAGATATATTAGGACCCTGTATATACAAAGCTTAATCCTTGATGATAATCTCCCAAAAGTGATGAAGTAAATGATACCCACTTTAAAAAAATGAAAACTTTAAAATCAGAGATTAAGAATCTTGCCAAAATTCATATTCAGCTACTATTTAACCTAATAAATGATTAACTCCACTATACTAATGTTTTTCAAACCTTTTCAAACAATATAATTTTAATATCAAAGAACCTACTAGAACCCCCAGCTCTCAAATAAAAAAATAGCTGTTTTGTTTCGAACTTCAACTCAGATCCCCTTCCCATCCCAACAAAGAGCTCAGAAACAGGTTTAGAAAACCCTTGCCCTTTCCTATGCCAGGCAGACATCCACACTAAGAGAATCTGCATTCCTGCCCTAAAGAAACCCACATATTTATGCAATGCAGCATGATGAGTGCTATTGCAGGGATCTGTGCAGTCAATATTTCATACCTATAGACATGACATTTGGTTAGGTCTTTAAGAAAACTGCAGGCAGAAGCCAAGGCACTGAAGAAAAAAGTGCTTAGCTTTTGCCAAGTGACTTAAAGGAGAGAAAGACACTTGATCATTTCCTGCTTTTCTTGACTCACCCTAACCAACCACCCATTTACTAAGGAGGTGCTTCCTGTGGGGATGGAAAACAGTACATGCTCTTACTCTAAGGTCAAAAGATAAGCAAAATTCCACCAAAATACACTTTTTTCTATTTACTTTTGAAATACAGATCATTTTGTAGTGTGCAACTCAGATCACCACCACCCATAACTTAGTCATTAATAATTCAATATAGTTTCATATCTCTCAGACAGTTCTGTGTTAATGAAACGTTTATAGAGAATATTTCTATGCTAACCTTTCTTCCAATTGCTCCATTCTGCTTTTTTGGAGGCGGAGGCTCAAAAATGCGTTGTTGCTGCTGAGGAGGAAGTGTAGAGTATAATGGAATGATTTTAATGTCACCAACTTCGGGGCCCAAATCATCAACCTCACGCTTTATTCTCTTACAGGCTTCGTCAATTTCCTACAAAATAAAAGGCTGAATGTAAAAACAAAACAAACGCACACTGGAACATTTAAGTATTTATCATAATCCTAGTCCTACGAAGCTTACTTTGAATTTGGTAAATCAAAACTAAGTTAGTAAACTTCATTGGGATTTCCAAAACTATAGAAGAAAAATTTTGATTTCTGTACTCCAAGTCAACTATCTATTGGCATTCCACACTTTTTCTTCTAGTCAGACGTCCTAATTAATTCTCAACAAATTGTACTAAAATTAAAATTTCGCACCCAGGAATATTTAACTGCACTCATAACCTTTTAAATGTTCACAATCTAAAAGAAACTGATGTGCTAGATATTTTAAATAAGCCAATTAGGCTTTAATGTCACGTATCACTAATGTAATTATATGGAAGATTTGCTTCATTGTGCCTAATGAGAACAAACACCTTTACAGTATCAACATAGATATTTAAGAAGTAGGCTAACCCAAATAACTTACAGCATCTTCAAAACTTTCCTGACCACAGAAAATAATTCCAACACATTTGCATTCATCTCTAGGTTTTAAAGAGAGGACTCACAATAAATATTCAGAGTATGGGAGACCGAGAAAGAGAGGTGGGTGGAGGCTCTATGAGTGGCAAAGGGACTTAAAAAGGGGGGGAAGGGGGGAGAGCAACAAATTTAAATTTTACTGAAGCATTAATTCAGTTAAATTCAGAAGTATGTTAAATGATTTGGCAGCCTGTCCAAGGCACGACCCAATCAGAAGCTCTCCTTATCAACAAATTATCTCTTACACAAAAATCAGAATGATTAAAGAAAAAAATGGAAAAAATCTATCAGGTAAATGTAGTCTGTATTTTTATTATATTAAACTAAAATTATTTTCCTTGAAATAATTTTAAATCAAAGGCAATTCTGTTTCCATGTTAAAAAATACAAAGTCTTTGGATACTTAAGAACAAAAACTTTTTTCACCCTCTCCTTCAAACATAGTAGTTCTCCTAAAAAACGGATTAAGGGTCTTGAAAATTATCATGCAGAAAATTACTATTAAGGATTCGATGTTCACAGTTCCCTTTGAGATCTGAAGTTTCTAAAAGAAAATGAAAGAATGCTATTGATAGAAAAAATACAACAAAAAAGTATTTTTAGAAAAAAAAACATTTAAATGCTGTATCTAGATTAGAATGCCCCCTGCTGGTATGCAAATACAAAATTAGATCTCTTCCAAATCAAAAAGATTTGAATATAAACTCCAAATTAGATTTTTCTAAAATAAAAAGATAAACACAGGAAAACTGATGCCAATATTCAGAATATTTTTTAATTTAGCTGACTTAACCATATATTTGACCAGAAACCAAACACCCAGATTTCATATACTAGAAAACAAAGTGCCCCAAATGGTACATTGCAGGTTCCAGAATTTTAGCAAGATAATTCCAACTTTATACGTGGGACTAGACTTTCCAATCTGCCAAATAAGTACACAGCTAAAACAAAATCACTACTGCATGGTATAAAAACATCTCTGAAGATGGGGCGGGGGGAATCCCACACCACTTGTTTTTTTACACAAGCAAGGTTCTAAATATTTAGTTTTAAAACTGGAACAGATTTTTCCCCAAAGTTTACCAAATTTCCATAGTCAACAATGTTAAGTTCAGAGGAGCACAAAGCTCATTGACATTCAGCAGCACAAAGTAACCATCTGCTTAGGGTTGCTTAGTTATGAGCAATATTGACTACTGAGACAGAAGTGCAGGAGTTTTTAAGACTTTCAGCTCCAAAAGTATTAATATATGTGAGTAAATAAATTTGGACTACTAATTTGAGGAGGCTGAACTCACTGCATATGGAAAAGACATTTTACTCAGCAAAATTAAAGATAAAAGAATGTGCTGCTTAAAGAATGGTTTTAACATCTTCATGTAACTAACCCCTGACAAACAATTGATATTGCAATTATAATCATTCTTAATCTAATTCAGAACTGTAGCTCCCCTAAGGACTTCTACTAAGCAACACTTAATTTTAATCACAAGTCCAGATTCTATGCATTAACATATTATAACATAAAAAATATTCTAGAATTCAAATCTTTTCCAACCTTTAACCAATTAAGATTGATTTCCTACTCCCAAATTCATTCAGATTACTACAGATGCATTATTGTTTAAGTAGTCAAAATGGTAAAATGCTCTTAAAAATCATTTTAAAATTTCATGAGAAAACTAAATTTTACAGGTGCTATTCAAATTTAAGAAAACAAGAATACTGAATTCTGAGATCTACCATTTAATTGACCATGTAAAAGTAACACAGGTTCACAGACATGAAAAACAGTAATATTTTATATTATATTAAGTCAGCTCTACTAAACACAATCAGTGAAACAAAATACATTAATTAGGTACTCTGCTCCTTTAACCCTAAAGATCTTCAAATTCAAGACTAGTCATCTAAAGGTGATTTAAAAATGTAAGAGGACACATGCAAACCTAGTTCACAATTACAGTTAATAACTTTATCGGAAAACATATACTCTACCACACATTTGAAAACCATGGGGCCTGTTCCCTTCCTTTCCCCAACTATGGGATAGCCGCCAAAATATCAAATACAAGAAGTTAAATCATAGAAAAGCCTTTCAGGTCCTCACCATGAGACCATCTGATGTTTCTGATAAAATTCTAATATCATTAGTTACCTGAACATAATGGCTATTTTTAAGTCATTTACAAAAATACACTATGCAGCACTCTAGATGAAGCAAGAAACTAGAGACAAGGCACAAAAGGACAAAATAAATACCTCAACTGCTTAAAGACTGCATTAGTGCATAAATATCGTTTATATGCCATCAAAAAAGCATCTGGTACTCTTGCTTACAAAATATTTAAAAACTCTTCCATTCAAAATGCATTAAAGGGAAGACTAGTACCAACATAGGTCTATCTGTAAAACTGAATTTGCAACACATTTTATTTCCCAAAAGAGCAAGTGTGATGCTGTATTGGGAATGATTTTCCAACCCAGGGGACACGTGGCAATGGCTGCAGACATTTTTCGTTGTTACCACGGGGGGAGAGAATGTTACGCATCTAATGGGTAAAGACCAAAGACGCCACAATGCACAGGTTACCCCGCAGCAAAAAAACTGATCAGCCTACCATGTAGATAGTGCTGAGGTTGAAAAACCCTGTTCTACAGTAAAGAACGATGGCCAATGGGGGTACAAATCATAGATCACATAAATACTGAAGAAATGCAAGGATAAAAAAATTATTCAATATTT
Source organism: Mirounga leonina (assembly GCF_011800145.1). Taxonomy (NCBI): domain Eukaryota; kingdom Metazoa; phylum Chordata; class Mammalia; order Carnivora; family Phocidae; genus Mirounga; species Mirounga leonina. Next base: position 61,912,145 of record NW_023270323.1, on the reverse strand, counting down.
ATAGCTCTTATTAAAACAATAGCATTTGCCAGAATATTATGTGTTATCAAGCATTCCTGTAGAAACTGAATACAAATAAAATAATTCACATTCCAATGGAGGCAGGCAGTCACACAGAAGACTTCTGATTTTGCTATCTGGGAGAACAAGGGCAATTCCCTCCCCCACGACAGTGTTTATAGTTGTGTCATTAATGTACTATAGGAATTATACTGGTTTAAACATTCTCTGGCATAGTGACCTTTAAACCTAGGGAAATACAAAAATGGCCCGTAGACTTCATTGAAGATGCAGATTCCTATATCGCACCTCAGACTTCACCTATTTCAGCAAGTCTGGAACAGGGCCAAGAACTTGCTTTAACAAACTCTCCCCTCCTCAGTCCACTGGCCACACTTGAGAAAAAATGTTCTGGGGCGGGGTCAGACCTTTTACTGTAAAGGGCCAAAACAATTTAGGCTTTGCATCCATGGATCATCTCTGCTGCACATTCTTTGTTCTTACTTAAAACTGTTTAAAAATGTAAAAACAATTCTTAACTCGTGGGCCATACAAAAACAAACAGGAGGGTTGGCACATGTAGCTATTTAAATTTAAATTAATTAAAATGCTGTAAAATTAAAATTTAATCCCTCCTCTCACAGCCACACTTCAAATACTCAAAAGCCTTAACATTCCTGGTGACTACCATACTGAACAGCACAGACACAGAACTTGTCCAGCACTGAAGAAAGGTCTAATGCAGGGTGCCTGGGTGGCTCAGTCGTTGAGTGTCTGCCTTCGACTCAGGTCATGATCCCAGGGTCCTGGGATCAAGCCCCGCATCGGGCTCCCTGCTCAGTGGGGAGCCTGCTTCTCCCTCTCCCACTACCCCCTGCTTGTGTTCCCTCTCTCTGTCAAAAAATAAATAAAATCTTAAAAAAAAAAAAGAAAGAAAGAAAGGAAGGTCTAATGGGACAGCGCTACTCTAGAACCTCACCACTCAAACCTGGAGCACTTCAGCATTACTTAGAAGCTTGTTAGGAATACAGAATCTCAGGCTCCACCAGATCAAATGAATCAGAATCCGCAAATTTTCTAAGTGATCTGCGTGTATGTTAGTTTGAGAAGCACATTCTAGAAAATTCATAAAATCTACTGAAACAAAGGACAAGCTTGTAAGAAAACCTCCAGTAAAAGGCTCTCTAAAACTGTTTTATCCAGACAGCTTTTTCCTGAACTTTAGCTTGAGAATTTCATAGCACACCTATAAACCTACTGTGGGAAACAAGGTTTAAAAATATAGCACCTGAGAATAAAACGTGTATCTTAAAATGAGTTAAATTCTAACTAAGAAATTTCAGTGATTCCTTCTAATCCTCAGTGAACACATGGAAAACAAAACCAAAACACAAACATTTGTTTTGATGTTGAATGGACACCCAAGTGACTCAAGTTCACTCACAAGCTAACTGACCAGGACAATCTGATCTTCACAGCAGCCGTGTGGTTCAAATTCTTGCTTCAGCAAAACTGCAAATTACCACACCACTTCCTACCACCCAGGTCTCTCGAAAGCTGAGACTGCAATTGCTAAATCCTGAAATTCTAAAAGCATTTAACATTCTTACGATAATTAACAAACACCAACAGTATAAAAGGGCATTCATAGAGTACATAGACAAAGGGGTTATATATTTCATACTTAAATACAATCAAGTTGAAGAAAATCTTTAAAACTTGGGATAAGAAACACAGGGTTAATATACGCCAAGTTCTTAGGTTCAAAAAGCGGTTGTATAATTTAATATGCTAAAGGCTAAGTAATGAAGAAAATGATGACTATACCTCTTGACCAGTTAAGAAAAGTAGAAGATCTCCCTCTTCCTCTTCACACATATGAATCTGGATCACTGTCCGGATGGCTGCTTCAAGATAATCTCTCTCGGGCTCAGGAGTATAGAAGATCTCAACAGGATGTGTACGCCCCGGAATAGTTAAGAGAGGACAGTTATCAAAGTAAATCTGGAATTTCCCTGCATCTAGAGTAGCGCTCATAACTATAACCTGGAAAAAGAAACAGTAAATTATCTGAAGCTGTCTTCAAGGGTTCTTACATGGTCTTAAAGAAAAAAAACAAGTAATGTTTATTGTTCTATATATATCACTTATTTAAAAAAGCTACAAAAATCTTCATACAAATAAACTGATTTAAAAAATCAAATGCAGGGGCACCTGGGTGGCTCAGTCAGCTAAGCGTCTGACTCTTGATTTCAGCTCAGGTCATGGTCTCAGGATTCTGAGATCACAACCGCTGCCCCCCCTCCCCCCTCCCGCTCATACTCCTTTCTCTAATAAATAAATCTTTAAAAACTATATCAAATACAGAAATGCTGAGCTATAGAGTAAGAGAGTTACTGACATCTTAAAAAAATCAGAAATAAACCCAATACCCAATAAATAAACTACAATATATCTTCATGAAACAATATCTTAAAACCCAAAGTTCATAAAATGCTAACATATTTATGTTACATAAAGTTTACACAGTATGTAAAGGGGATTGATACGAAACATTATTAATAAATAGTATGATTACTACCATGTTTATTAAAACAGACCATGACAGGAAAAAACAGGAAATGTGAAAAAGACCAACAAAAAAAAAAAAATCACTGGCACAGATATAAATTTTCTCCCTTCTTCCAAAGCATTTTTAATAAGCATGACTTCTTTAGAAAAATTCCTACACAGGGATTTTCTACATTGTTGTAAAAAGCCACAGCCACAGGGGCAGGGCTATAGGACAGTGCAGTCACCCTCCCTCCATGTAATCACACATTACAGCACCCATTAAAAATTTACTTAAAAAGAAGGCACCCCATAAAACATTCTACTACAGAGTAATTTCTACTTCGACTTTCTTTCCTAAAAGCTTTAATAGCCCACACCTGATTTCACACTCACTAAGTGTGAACTCTAAAGAACACAAAGCAGAAAGAGGCCCATAAATACAAAGAACAAACTGGTGGTTGCCAGAAGAGGGGGGTGGAGGGATGGGCAAAATGAATAAAGTAGAGTAGGAGTTTCAAACTTCCAGCTACGGAATGAGTAAGTCACGGGAATGAAAGGTACAGCACAGGAAATATAGTCAATGGTACTGTAATAGCGTTGTACAGTCACAGATGGTAGCTATGCTCAAGGTGACACAGCATAACATATAGAGCTGTCATTACCAATCACTATGTTGTACATCAGAAACTAACGTAACCTGTCAACTACAATTAAAATCAAACAAAAACTTCAATCGTTCATAAGGTCATCAATAATGACAGTACTCATTCTTTTTTTTTTTTTTTTTTTTTAAGATTTTATTTATTTGACAGAGAGAGACACAGTGAGAGAGGGAACACAAGCAGGGGGAGTGGGAGAGGGAGAAGCAGGCTTCCCGCGGAGCAGGGAGCCCGATGCGGGGCTCGATCACAGGACCCTGGGGTCATGACCTGAGCCGAAGGCAGACGCTTAACGACTGAGCCACCCAGGCGCCCCAACAGTACTCATTCTTTAAATACATTCTTTAAAAGCATAAATTTAATTTACAAGCAAAAACATACTAAGATAATTTTTTAAGACCCAGAATCTTTCTGCCCAGTGTACAATCCCTATAACACATATACTAACAACCGAATAATGAGTCTAAGCTCCAATAAACGGTGCACACACACAGCAAAGAGGCACTTCATAAACTCTGGGAGGCAAAAGTCAGAAAATTCAGTCCGTTTTAGGCCCTTATCAACAGTTAACACTGACCAGGGCAGTAGCAGTATAACAAGACAGGAAAAAAACCAAGCAAACTAGGTTAAGTGAGCACATTTCTGAGGAGTGGCTTGCTTGTTCTGGGTATAGCTGTTCCTACTACCCAACATGACTGAGTTATAATGGGTGTGTTTATGTTGGGACAGGACAAAGATTTGAGGTTTCTGTATTTAATGAAGGGTAAGGTGAGCAGCAGGGTTATAAAACCACCATGTTATTAGATCACAAGAAAACACAGGTGGGTTAGAAATGGAAAAGATCTGGCTTAAAAATACATTACTAAAAAGTGGAATCATACCAAGAACACATATGAAGACATAGCTATGTACATTAGAAACGAAGAATAACAACAATGTAGGTACTTACTGGTTCCTTATTTTACACTTGGTATTTTATAGTTGATTAGAATGATTGGCATGTATTCCGTTTTTTATATATACCTTTTTTAATGAAACAAATGAGTAAAAAAATTACTTCACCTTTAAGTCTGATCTCTGTCTTACAACTTCCTTCAGAACACCCATGAGGATATCTGTAGCCAAAGTCCTTTCATGAGCCTCATCAAGAATTATTACACCATAACGCTCAAGGAGGGGATCATTCATAGCTTCACGAAGTAACATCCCATCAGTCATATACCTATATTCACAAAACACAGTTGGTTAAGGTTCATTTAGAACATTTTAAAACTAAACTTCATGACATGCAAAGACATCAGGAAAATCAAAATTAAATTTTCCCAAAAACAAATGTACTACTGTTTCATAATCAATTGCAAAATTAAACATGAAGAAAAACTTCTAAGAGTATCAAACAAGTTATACACTATCAAATCTTGTCAACTGAGACTGTAATAATACTGAAATGCATTAAGAAAACAAGATTAAATCTGCTTATGGAATATAATGATCACATGGTTTCATACAAATGCCAAAGCAAAATGCATCACTTAAATGAGTTTCTTTTTTTTTTTTTTTTAAGATTTTATTTATTTATTTGACAGAGAGAGATACAGTGGGAGAGGGAACACAAGCAGGGGGAGTGGGAGAGGGAGAAGCAGGCTTCCCGCGGAGCAGGGAGCCCGATGCGGGGCTCGATCCCAGGACCCTGGGATCATGACCTGAGCCGAAGGCAGACGCTTAACGACTGAGCCACCGAGGCGCCCCTAAATGAGTTTCTTAAAAACAAAATTTAAAACGTAAATGTTCGACCTGCAAAACAAAACTAAGAAGCCACTTTGTTTTATAACCACACATCACTAAAATGTTACCACATGCAAAAGTACATTTCTTTAAAGCTTTAGTAATTCTCCACTTAAGCTAACAATAGCCTTCCTTGGTTCAAAAGGGCTGAGAGAGCACAAAAGTCTACCATCTCTGTTTGCCCCAGTCCCATCCAATTCAATGACATGATGGCAAAGAAGCACAAAAAGGAATACATTCATGGAATAAGGAGCAGCATTAGCACTAGAAATGTTGATAAATATATATGAAAGAGAAAAGGCAAAGGACACCCACTAAATCAACGAAGCAGAGAGGGAAACCAGGTTTAGAGATGGCTCAAGATGAAACAGCTAATCCAGCACTCAGATGCAGGGTGGTTTGCAAACGGTGTTACGGGCCAGCCATCTCCTAGCCATGCTATTCTGGCTGCTACTGTCACTAACACAAAACAACTATCCCCAGAGTTTGGCACAGGAACAAAACAAAGTCAACCTGCAGAGGCTAAAGTCACAGTTCATTCAATTCATGGTTTTATTTACAAATTTAAAAGCAGTATAAAAATGTGAAGTCATCATTTCTAACTTCATTATTTTGGGGTTTTATTTTTCAAACATGAGTCTAACCTAATCTTTCATGGACCAGCTTGGTATTTTTAGCTAATGCGATTGTTGGCCCAGTGAAGTTCACCAAATTGACAATGTACAGAAGTGAATCGTTCTCCTTATTTCACTTGAACTTCTAAATTTAGTAAGACTTTTGGCAAACAAACCCATCCTTACTCTATATATTTTAGGCTTCTTTCTTCTTTGGCCATATTTTTTAAAATAAACTACATTTCTGCAGTTGGCCCAGAATTACCTGAAGATTATTTTATATTAAGACCATGAAAGAAAAAAGTGCCAATTAAACTATGACTCAATGGCTTAACGACAGTGTAGCACAGCACATGAATCAGCTACACTATAGCCTCTAGGTGCTTTGAAGTATCTCTGATCTATTTGAGGACATTTAGTAATTTCTCCTGACTTCAGCTTACTGACATGAGATAGGCAATCCTTTTGCGTATTATCTCAGTAGCAAAACATAATACAGTTTCATCTGCTTGTGAATAACTTGCCTCAGATTCCACAAAGCTCTTGTCTGTTCTTTCATAGGGGGGAAAAAATGAACTGGTCACTCTCCAAACAATAAATATTTGCTTAAATACCATCAAATGTACACCATGCTGCTCAGTATCCAAGCTTACTCATTTCAACATGGAATCCCAGTGTAATCTTTTTGAAGACATTTTAATTAGCGAAGAAACCCAGTTCACATAGTTCCAACAATAGCACATTACTTATCTGAAGTGAAATATGGACAGCTAGATCAAGTTCAAGCATTCCCAGGTAATACCCACCACCAAACCGCTACAAGTTTTAAGACCCTCAGATTGTAAAAATGTACCTCAATCTCACGTACTAAAAAGGTGAAGTCACAGAACTGATAAAAGTATCATGCTTAACTTGAAAACTTCTTGAAACTCATTAAAAAAAAAAAAAAAAAAGCCACCCTCTTTATTTTGATCTTTTTCCTCTTACATTCCTCAAGCTTCACACAACCACAACAGTGTAGAGGGCATTTAAAAGCACAGCTAACCCAAATACTCATTCTTTTATATTTTTCTGAAGGGAAGTGTTGCAAATGGCAGAACAGAGATATTGCACGTTAATGGAACTACTATTTGCCTTGTTTTATTAGAAAGTATGCATAATATATGTACTAAGTTAAATGGTCAACTAAACCCTCTGACTTCCAGACTCCAGAGACAGACTCCTAACAGTTGTCTCAGTATTTGATCACCCAGTGATCTCTCCTGCATCACAGGAATGTAGGAAGCTTGTTGTATGCAATAGAGAGCTTCGGGAAAAATTACATCTGTAGGGGCACCTGGGTGGCTCAGTCAGTTAAGCGTCCGACTCTTGGTTTCAGCTCAGGTAATGATCTCAGGGTTGTGAGATGGAGCCCCAAGGTGAGTTGGGCTCTGCGCTCAGCAGGGAGTCTGCTTGAGACTCTCTCTTCCACTGTCCCCCACCCACTTGCGTGTGCACACACTCTAAAATATTTTAAAGATGAAAGGTCTCTTAAAAATATAATCAATATTGCTGCTTTTCCAGTGTAGAAAATTCACTATCAGTAGTTAACTTTCCCAGGGTCTCAAAACCAGTTAAATAGCTTAAGACTAAGTATCAGTGTACTGATCCCCAATCCTGGGCCCCTCCTATACAAACACACTCTCCTCAAAGTCCAAGAAAAATGTACATATAAATACAATAGCAAAAAGTTACCTGGTGTGGGGTTGGGGGTTGGAAACATACAGAAAAAATTGTTTGTAAGCTCATTTGTGATCTACTGAAAAGAGGTAATATTAAAACAAATGTAAGTACTACTGCTCTTTTCTTTGTCCTCTGAAATGACTGCAGGGCATGCTCTTAGTCAGCCAAACTTTTTTTTGCCCTGATTTAATTGACCCCCAAACCTTAGGTGACCTTTAATTTTTTTAAGATTTATTTATTTGAGAGAGAGAGGAGAGCACACGCGTGCACACGCACAAACAACAGCCAGAGGCGCAGAGGAAGAGAAAATCTCAAGCAGACTCCACACTGAGCGTGAAGCCAGAGTGGGGCTTGATCTCACAACCCTGAGATCTTGACCTGAGCCGAAACCAGGATTTGGAGGCTTAACCAACTGAGCCACCCAGGCGCCCCAGGTAGCCTTTTAAATCAGGGAAACAGAGCTAGACCCCCCCAAGTACATCTGGATCTTCTATATAGAGAGATTTTTTAAAAACTCAACAACCCAGTACCAGATGCAAGTCACATAAGTGTCCCCCCAAAACAGGTATGTCTTTTTCCTCCTCCCTATCTTACTGTAACACTGAGTAATGCTCTCTTTAAGTGTGTACCAAAACTGAACAGATTTCTGCCATCCAACATCTTTCTCATGAGTCACCTCAAAATTCTAATTTTGTCTCTATTAGTATACCTTATTTAACATCTGAAAAACAAACATTTTTGTTTTATTGGAAAACTACAGTTTGTTGGGCCTTCAGATTTCTGGGACAATTCTTTGCTGTGTGTCACCAACAATCTTTATGGCATGCTTTCAATACTAGATTTCAGGTAGTCTTTTCCGTTATCATCGTATTTATACACAGTAAATTTTTCTTTCTATGTGTGCCGTATGTCTGAAGTTTTGAAGTTCTAAATAAAAAGTGTGCCAGTATGAACATAAGCACTTGATTTTAGGAATACTGGACTTTTCTTAAAGTACATTAATAGGCTCGAAGTATAGGCATGTTCACTGGCAAAAAATAGAGGGAATGAGGCTCTGGATTAAGACCCAAGTTCAATAGGTCAAATGTCAAAATAATAAAGACCAATCAACTGACCTGCCTATGTCAAGAACAGAGGCGAGGCTGAGAGCAAGACCACACACCTATCCCTCCCCAGGTTTCCCTCCCCCTCTGGGTTTGTCCTTCCATCTAGACTCCTCCGGCCTGTTGTCACTGTTGTTTACTTATGCTATAAAGAGGAAAACAGAAGGAAGGGTCCTACACTTTGCCTAATTAAGCCACTACCAGAATTACTGGCAACTTTAGCACAGTATTTGAGGTGATTTTCTTTCTTTATATTTAGAGTGACTTGATTCTGATTCTTTCTGTTGTTTTGTACGGAACAGCACTTTATCTGTGTATTAATTGTTCCCCTGTATCCTTTATGGTTTTTCCTTGTTTTCGTTTCTCTTTTAAATTATGCATGGAATTTTGTGTGTGTGTGAAATTAAGGTCTTTATTAATCCTGAGAAAAAAGAAAAGTCACCCAATGACTTGCTATACTACTAGATACATGAAGCCCTCTGCTTTAAAAAAAAAAAAAAAGGTAACCAAACACAAAGCACAGAAAAAGGCAGAACCAGGGTACTGATGATCCTATAAAAGCCATAGCCATTTTCCTTTTAAGTTTTACTACCCTCCATAGTACTAATGGAATATTTACCCAGACTAACGCACCAGGGTGTCACAATAATAAAACTGTGATCACCCAATTTTGAAGTTTCAGCAACAGGCTAATAATCAAAAACTGCATAGGAGAGTCGAACTCGGCATTTGACTGCATACCCTATTATCCAGTGTTCTTCTGTTTTGAAACAAAAACTTGCTTAAAGAGTCATCTGTATTACCTGTGAACTGGTTAGAAATACAAAACTTGGGTCTCACCCCTGACCTGCTTAATCAGAAATTGTGAAGATGAGGCATAGCAATCTGTTCAAACAAGCTTTCATGTGATTCTGATGCTTGCTGAAGTATGAGAAGCACCAGTCTAAATCAAGTTAAACAAGAGGCAGGTTAAATACATGCCTAAAGCAGCAAAAGATCCCTGAAGAGTAAGTCAGACACAGTTCATATTTTCAACCATGACTGTTTAATTAATAAAATAAACAAAAAAAAATTCAGTGTGCTGAGTAGTATGAACTTAGCTTGAGTATTTTTTTGCAGTGCGCACATGCAAATGGCATAGTACAACTACAAGCCAACTGCCAACCCTGATCCCTAGCCAATTTCACCAATTCCAGTGTGAATAAAGTATGATAAAACATTACAGACTGCAAAGGTATTGTTTAGTTTTGTGTTTACATATATTTATAATTTTTTGAAAAATTTCTCAAGTTGTCTGGTTCAAAGAAAAAAATCATAAAGAAAAAAGATGCACAGAATGGTGAAAATGTTTCCCAAAATGTATACCAGAAATTTTTAATAAACTGTTATCAGATTATTCATAACTTTAATGAATGTCAGTAACTAATGCCTAAGTTAAAAGTAATGAAAAATTATGTCTATGTGGGGAAACAATCCCCAATAACTGAGTCTTATTTTCTCTGGTGTAGGAATGTATTAAGAGAGACATAGAGTGTAAACCTTCCTAAATCCCTACCTCAAACCTTATATCACCCTAAAAAAAGTTCCAAATTGATCAAAGATGTGTAAAACAAAAACAAAATACTAGAATACATGGATTCAAATAATTGTTCAATACACTGAATACATCTTCTTCAACTAATTCAATTAATTAAAAACAGCGGTATAAAATTCAGGTTTCTACATGGCATGAAGTGTGATAAACAAAGCAAAGAAAAATGGCAAAGTGAGCAAAAATTGGAACTTAAATACAGAAGGCCAATTTTGTTAAGAAAATTGCAACTGATATCTAGAACGCTAATTCTGTTAAAAGCTCCTACAATCAATATAAAAAAGGCCAACTGACCACAAAAAGATGGACAAACTCCAAGTTTCACCAATCCTATAATACTGTACATTTTTTCAAATTTACCTTCTCTGTGACTGGGATGCATTTTAAAATAGCACCTTACAAATGACAGTCAAGCAGGTAGCAATACTTATGGGAAGATGAGAAAAGCAATAGTCTGAGACCCAAAAAGAAACACAAATGGCTCATAAATACATATAAAGATGCTCAATTTCATACAAAAGAAATGCAAGTTAAAACCATAATAATATTCCATTTTTCACTTACAATACTGACAAAGAATAAAAAAGTTCCACAATACAATGTTGGCAAGGATACAGACACTCATTTGCTCATTCCTTACTGGTCAGAGTAGATAAATCTCTACGGAAGGCAATCTGGCAGTAATAAAATTCAAACATACCCTGTAACCCAACCAATTTCATTTGTAGGGAATTCATTTCAGATATATACATGTGCATGTGTGAAAAAATGTGTGTACAAGGTTTTGTTAGGAGGCTACTAAGGGCAAGTATTTATTTTTTTATTTTATTTATTTATTAGAGAGAAAGCACAAGCAGGGGGAAGGGGAGAAGGGGGGGGAAGTGAGAAGCAGACTCCCCGCTGAGCAGGGAGCCCTCCGTGGGGCTCCATCCCAGTACCCCAAGAACACTACACAAGCCGAAGGCAGACACTCAACTGAGTGAGCCATCCAGGGACCCCAACAAGTGTTTTTAATAGCAAAAACTGCAAATCCGAGCGCCCATCAATAGAATAAAACAAACTATAGTCATTTAAAAAAATAAGGCAACTTTGTATTTACTGTTCTAGAACAATATAAGTGAAATCAGCAGCCATATCTTGAACCAGCCCTGCTATAACAATTAAGTTAATATATTCTGAAAATCCTAGATAGGTAGTGCTCTTGCAATACTGTTAGGACCTGGTTACCTTTCAAAGTACAGGCTTTATTCTGGCATAACTGCACATGCAGCTAAATCAAAACTGTGTTTCTATGGGGCGCCTAAGTGGCCCAGTCGTCAAGCGTCTGCCTTTGGCTCAGGTCATGATCCCAGGGTCCTGGGATCGAGCCCCACATTGGGCTCCCTGCTCTGTGGGGAAGCCTGCTTCTCCCTCTCCCACTCCCACCTGCTTGGGTTCCTTCTCTAGCTGTCAAATAAATAAATAAAATCTTTAAAAACAAAAAACAAAAAACAAAAAACCTGTGTTTCTAAAGAATCCAAAACTTGACTCAGCATGACCCAAAGAAATTCTTGGTAACTGCTTCGAAGTTTATTATAAATGATTGGCACTGTTTAATCTGAGTAATTAGATTTACTGCTTTCCAAATTACCTAGCAACACTTTACAAATACTTACACATAAAAGAATTACATGGAGATGAGGAGTAACACCACATACAGTGGTTAAGGATACACCCCTATTGCAAGACAAACCTAGGTTCAAGTCTGTGCCTTCTTCTTGGCATCTGATCTTAAACAAGATCAACTTCTCTAATACGCCATTTGTAAAATGAGAATATGGCGGCTTTTGTTTAAATTAAAAGAATGTATTTAGAGCACCTAGTATACCAATTGTTGGGCACCTGTTGAATACTCTATATAGAATTCTACGCTACGCTCTTAACTAACCTTTACCTAATAAATCCTTGGGATAACCTTACCTCTGTACAACATACTGTGGTAGCCACATTTCTGTCCCTACCAGTTGGATCAACATAATTATATCTGACATGAAATGGTAAGCTCTTAGTGTAGAAAAGAGAGTTGTACAGATGTTTCCTGTTATATGCTTCAGAAAAGCTCGAAAAAGATGAGTCACAGACACAGTATCAGATGTGTGACGTAACTATAAAAAAGTGAAAGGGGTCTGGAATTCCAGAATTCAAGATTCAATTCTCTTGAATTCCAGAAAAGTAACACATATGTATTTTCCAAGTGTCTGAAGTTTAAATACCACTGTAAGATCTAGACATTTTAACTGCCTAAGTGAACTCCAAACAAAGGGCCCATATACAAGAAAATGGTGTTCATCCTACATTAAAAGACTGATGAATGAATGTACAGGTTTTAAATTAAAATTTTAAAAAAGTTTAAGGTTTGTATAAATTTTTACTATTTACTACTAAAACTGTTAGATTAACTCACTACAATCCAATCAAGTCCTATGAGTGCCTCTATTAAAGAAAAACTACGCATATTAAAATGCCTGCACAAACAGTATGTAGTATTCTTTAAGTTACAATGGAGCAAGACTTCTGAAATAGACCATAACCAAAAAATACATATATTTTCCCTCTACCATATAACCTATTTTTGTTTAAAGCCCCTATCAGTACATGGGGCGCCTGGCTGGCTTAGTAGGTAGAGCATACAACGCTTGATCTCAGGGTTCTGAGTTTGAACCCCATGTTGGGTGTGGAAATTATTATTATTTTTTTAAGATTTTATTTATTTATTTGACAGAGAGAGACAAAGAGAGAGAAGGGACACAAGCAGGGGGAGTGGGAGAGGGAGAAGCAGGCTTCCGCCGAGCAGGGAGCCCTATGAGGGCTTGACCCTAGGACCCTGGGATCATGACCTGAGCCAAAGGCAGACGCTTAACGACTGAGCCACCCAGGCACCCTGGGTGTAAAAATTACTTAAAAATAAAATCTCTAAAAAAAATAAAAGCAGCCCCTACCAACCAGTGGAATACTTTTTGAATGACAACAGTAAAAGAAACAGAAGAATGACAAAGCTAAAACAGCTTGCACTTAGCAGGAACTATATCAGAAGAAAAGAACTATATATAGTATTAGTGACTTTATAAAATACAGCTCTTCTCACTACTATAAATACAGTGAAGCCTGAACACCCACACCCTACCCATACTTCACAATGCCAACATTATGAAATGGTCAATTACCAACTTTTAAACATGTTCACAGAGAATGCTATTATACTTATTCAGTAACTACTGAGAGTCATCAAATTACCTTCCTCCAACAATTTCTTCCAATATCAGTTATTTCTATATGGCATAGGTACAAAAATAAAGCATAAGTCAGTTTAAAATGAAGTTATTTACCCCTTTTAGGTGATCTGGCTATTTTTGGATTCATCACTAACTTAAAGTCTTCAGTGTCCACAATGCTAGCACTGTATTTCTCAATTTATATAGTTCTATGATGTTAAAAAAAAAAAAAAAACCACTTTACAAACCTGATACATGTGAACACAGCAGTTAAAAAAAAAAAAGATATTTGGTTGTTTAATATTAAGATCTCCTAAAGGACAGCTTATATATAATCCCCTAGCACAGTCCAAGTTTAGATTACTGTAGAACTTTAACATCTATTTATATATCCAGTCAAGAGAAGAGTAAACTACTTCCTTCTTTGGGTATAAACAGATATATTAACTTGCTAGGGTAAATTGATTCAATTTGTTAAATGATACCCTATTTCCAGAGAACAATAATTATGTTCTTGCCGCAGGATTCAAAACAATTTATATTGCCGTTTTTCCATACTCAACATGTGCTGCCACAGCACTACTAGCAGAGGAACTTCATTATGCATATTCCTTTCAAAGACATCATCTTTGCAAGGCTGAATTTTTGATAGTCGCTCTAATAAAAAGCAAATATAAGGCAAATATCAGTGTAGAACAGTAAGTAAAGGTGGCAAGTCCAAACCAACTCCAAAGTTTAAAAAACTGATACCACACTAGAAGAGAACAGTGGTTTAAGAATGAAATAAAAATATTTTTCTTCCAGTGTGTGTGTGGTATTTGTTTAAAGGGCTAATTTAGGACATAAATACTTAATGACTGAACCAATAAATACATGGAATTCTGAGTCATTTCTTCTGGCCTAGGGTACCACGAAAAATTACTGGAACATTAAGCATGAAGCTGTGAGCCAAGAGCACAGGAACTTCTACTCTCCCTAAAACCTAGCTCACTGAGTTAATCTGCAAGTCCCTCCACCCTTCTCAGCTCATCTATATAGTTCATGTGACTGAATCAAACTACGTTCTTAATTGCTTCACAGCTTAAGGCCCCAACCAAGTCAGAGAAGAACTAGTGACACTAACACAGTTCCTTTGTATACTTAATGTTCCTTTCACTTGTAAAGGGATAAGCAAACATTTATATAGGGCCAAGTTCAACTTGATACACTCGAACAATACTACTACTACAATCACAACAACCTATACATAGTATCGGTTACAAACAACAAACTACTAGATGTGAACAGTCACATGGAAAGGTACCACACAGTGTTTTGAATAATTTGGAATCTACCATGTTTCAATGCATTTATAATACCAAAAAAATGGACAAAAAGAAAGCAAACAGAAAACCGCAAACCCCACTTATAACCTGTGTAGACAGCCTCATAGTTCTGAGATCAGCATTCAAAGCATACAGCTTTATTTGGGCAAACAGATAAAATATATGTGGTATGTTTCAGTTAGCTATGTAATCAAGCCGAAGAAATGGCTAAGAAGTTAACAGAAGGCAACTAAAATCACTTTTTCAAAACAGACTGCCCATTCCTCAAGTTTTCACAAGTTTTGAAGGAAATGCCTGTCATCCTCACAACAGAATTTACAGAAAGCTGGTATGAATGCATACATTTGATTTAATATTTTTTAAGATGTTAAGCACTATAAACAAAGAGCCTCCTAATAACTAAACCCTTGCCAAGTAGTGAAGTATAAACACAAAGATCAAATGTAATATATGCATACCTTTAGGAAATCAAGTTAGCTTTTATGAATGAATAAAAAACAAAGAATTCTAATACTAAGTGACGACGATGAGTTTTCAATCTGACAGGAAATGCTTAAGTGGTAAATAACCACATTTATTCTTTATTACCACCCCTTTTCTAAAGATTTAGTAAAACTACCTTTATCTAATCCGTGCTATACTTGAATTAGAACACAGCCTACTATACAACAGATGTTCAATAAATTACTTTATAATTAATGTTTATATAATTAATGGTCTTTAAAGTACCAGGCCTATTTCACAGCTTACCTCCAGCCCTAAAAGAATATTTGGATTCATTCATTCATTTCATAGTGACAAGTAATGTCCAAGTTTTAATTCAAGTTAAAACCCCCAAACTGTAATTCATGTGCTGCATTAAAAGGAACTTTATCAAGTTTTTGTTCTTTTTAATTAACTGGGTTAACTGGTTAATAAGATCCAATAATTTCTCAAACTGGAAATCTACCACCACTATCAGCAGCAGCAAAAGTAGAAATGTTGACTTAGCACTTGCTGGGCGATAGGAATTACTTTAAGGGCTGTACACAAATAAATGTATTTCATCTCAGAACAACCATATGAGGTAGTTATTATCAGCTCTATCTTCTAAAAAAGCAATAAACACAGGGAGGTTAATTAACATTGCCAAGATCACAGCTAATAAGTGGCAAAGCTGGGACACAACTCCGGCCCTGTAATCTTAGTCGGTGGTTTAGGATGTATTTCCTTTTGATTCTCTTCTCAACTCATACACTTTTTAACAATGTTGCCTTATTGGAAAGCCACTGTGGCATCTCTTAAGTGGTTCTTATGCAGTTGGTGCTTCTAACTCAGGCCCCAAACAATCTGCTATGGGAACGTGCTACAGCAATGCCTGGTAAATCCTCCCCAGTGTCAACCTTAAAGGTCCTGTACCAGCCAACTCCTTATTGTAGCAGTGTTCGTACTGGAATCTCGTCTTTGCTATATATTTTTAGATTTTCTTTCATCTTCTTGTCTAGGTTGCCTTTTGGAGATTAAAAAATGTGTAGTTTCTGATTCGTATTATGTAGAATAGCACTTCTTTGGCTCGTTAGTTCAAAACTTTTCTCCCTTAAGCTTTAACAAGGGGTTTATCACGCCTTTAGACCCCAAGTTCTGTTCGTTTCTCCTTATCACCTGATTATAGATATAAACTATGTCCTGTCCTTAACTTTTCTTGATTTTTCCAGCTGCTTGTCCTGAAGCTATATATATGATAAACAACTCAGGAAGGTGGTCTTAAAAAACAAACATGCGTCCTTGAAGAAAAGAGCTACAACACCTTCTGCTTCATAAACATTACCCCAGATTAATTCCTTAGCCTGTGACAGGTCCCAATATGTAAATGAATCTGACACCCAAAAGCAAAAGATTCAGGGCGCCTGGGTGGCTCAGTTGGTTAAGCGACTGCCTTCGGCTCAGGTCATGATCCCGGAGTCCTGGGATCGAGTCCCACATCGGGCTCCCGGCTCAGCGGGGAACCTGCTTCTCCCTCTGACCCTATCCCCTCTCATGCTGTTTCTCTCTCTCTCTCTCTCTCAAATAAATAAATAAAAATAAAATCTTAAAAAAAAAAAAAGCAAATGATTCAGAATAGAAGGCAAATTACAAATTATATACACCAAATCACCCTATCATCATACCCTCTCCACCAAGAAATCAGGAAAAATGTCTTTTCATGAAAAAGTTACCCGTTTTTCACATTTATGTTGAGGATTCACCCACAATCTACAGTGTAGTGACAAATTTCACACTCCTCTGTTGCCTTTTCCATCTCAGGTTTTTTTTTTTTTTGAAGTTCCATGCACAAGGCAAGTATACAGATATAGACGCAAACTCTTTCCCGAAGAGTTTACATTTACACTCCAACTAGGCAAGAGAAAGAAACCCATCTTTAATTATCTCTACTGTCCATAAACCAGTCTTGTATCATCTCAAGGGATCAGGCACGGAAATGCTGACTTACACAAATCATTTGGATACTTTAAAAAATACACAAACTGCAGTATCTTCTCAAGTAAAAAGTCCGTTTTTACCCCCTTCAGGAAAGTTTTTAAAAACGCTGTTCCATGGGCGCCTGGGTGGCTGAGTCGGTTAAGTGTCTGCCTTCGGCTCAGGTCATGATCCCAGGGTCCTGAGCTCGAGCCCTCCATCGGGCTCCCTGCTCAGGGAGTCAGCTTCTCCCTCTCCCTCTGCCCCTCCCCCTGCTCATGTGCACGCTCTAATTTGAGAGAGAGAGAATGAGAGAAAGAGAGCCCATGAGAGGGTGGGGAGCATCAGAGGGAGAAGCAGACTTCCCGCCAAGCAGGGAGCCCAATGAGGGACTCGATCCCAACACTCCAGGATCATGACCTGAGCCGAAGGCAGTCGCTTAACCAACTGAGCCACCCAGGCACCCCTCTAATAAATAAAATCTTAAAAAAAAAAAAAAAAAAAAAAATGCTGTTCCATCTGCCAAGAAAGCTCTGCTCCCTGTACCCCAATGCCTACCCTGGCAAACCATTACTTTCAACTCAGGCCTTTATTCCATCTTCTCTTTTCAATCTGAATTGTCAAATCATGCCTTCATACAAACCCCAGTATTCTCTTTCAGAAGCCTAATCACATTATGAAATTGTATTTACTTTATGCGGACAAGAACCAGATCTGCTTTTTAGTAAGTACTGTATCTAGCTAGCACTGTCCAACACAAAGAAGTCACTCAATTAACTGTACGACTAATTAACCGTTACTTATGTACATCACTGGGTTCCCTTAATATCAAAATATCTCAGAATTTTGCAGCTTGGGGGAGAGGGTACAAAAAGGAAATAACTAAATTACGTACAAAATTACCAACTTCAAATATTATATCTGCCTGAGGGTTCAAGACTATCAAACTGTTTTATTCCATAAAAAAAATTATCAGCCCCCTCAAAATAAATGAACAGATTTCTTAAAATTGGTCACAACTCCAAAGTGCTTCTTAAAATCCACTCCAAGAGTATATCATCTCTTCTTTCTTAAAGTGAATTAAGATATTTTTCACTGACAAGTCACAAACTTGGCAACATCTTGCATAGACTGGTGTGCTCTTCTTTAGCTATCTCACTTGTTTTTTGGGGGGGTTTGTTCATAATTTCCAAGCCAAAATGGAACATTAAGCATACTGCAAAAGGAATACTTCAGAAAAGTGATGGGAGCAGGCAAAAATCGTAACAAATGACATATAAAAACAATTTACACCTGTGGCAGCTTGAAAACTACTTGTCTACTGGGACTGGACAGGTTTTTAAGGCTAGCCTAACAGAAAGTGCACTAATTTATACTAGATCCAATTATCTGAAAACAGCACAATATTAGATCTAGAATCTAGAATTTATGGATATATATCCCAAACACCAGAAAAAGTACCTTTGGACTCTTAATGTGAATAGAGATGATTTAAAGATACACTAATTTAACTAAAGTACTCTCAAACAAATTTAATTAGTAAAAAAGTATTTGTTTACTGTCAACAACGAAATCAGGAGGAGTATGGTTGAATTGAGTCCCTCAGGCAGAATCCTCAGAAGTTAGTCCTCTTTACCATTCTTCTATGGTGAAAATTAGAAGCCTGTTTTTCCGGCTAAATAATGGATTCCTAGGCATTTTTATATCCACACCTGACCCCTGAACAACACAGGTATGAACTGCACAGATCCACTCATACACAGATTTTTTTCAATAAATACAGTACAGGACTGTAAATTATTTTCTTATGATTTTTCCCATACCTTACTCTAAGAATATGGTAGATAATACATACATAACATACAAAATATGTGTTAACTGTTTGTTACTGGTGAAGTGAATAGCAGGCTATTAGTAGGTAACTTGTGGGGAAGTCAGGTTAGACACAGATTTGTGCAGGGGAGGGGGGTTTGCTTCTAACCCCTATGGCTCAAAGGTCAACTGTGTATGAGAATAGCTAAAGGAGGAGACTGATAGCTGTCGTAAGTATTCACTCTTCCTACCCAATTAACTATGTAACTGATCCTCCTTAAGATAAGGTTCTAGCTGTTTTTAACATCTGGAGTTCTCAAGAAATGAGCTGATAGATGACTTTAATATAAAATACATCTAGGGATTCATACCAACACTCCATTTGGTGAAGCATTCCTACTGTCAAAACTATCATTTGTTCCATACTATTAAATAGGATTTAATATCACTGAAATACAACATTAGGTTAGCTTCTAGCTCTTCAGATTCTAGAAGATATCCCAGTAAGTTTGCCCTGTCCAGAATTAAGTACGCATTTTTTGTTTAAAGTTTAGTTATAGCCTCTGGGAACCATTTCATAAGAAAACATCACAATGCCAAAAATACGTTCATTCTGATCTATCGAAACTATTTATACGTTACTCGTCATTCCCTATTAACAGAGCCAAAATCTTTCACAAGCATACATCTTTTGAAAGCCTACCACTTCCTAACACACACACACACACACACACTCTGACCCAGTATTACATGTAACTTTCCTCTCACAATTTCCAAATTCCATTTTCCCTGCTCAACTGTGGCTTGCCAAGAAACATTTACTACTTAGTGAATCAAATGTCAAAATAATTATTTCTCCTAAAGATGAGTAAAATCTGCCCTTTACTGTCCCTCAAGTCTTTGACATTATCTGCATTTTAAATTAGTATGAAATCCTAAGTTATGATTTTATGTAATTCTGTCATCAATTATATCGTAGTTACAAGTGAATAATGATTATCACTAAACTAAAAAGATGTACTCAATGAAGCTTAAGATATAAACCAAAAACATGCCTTAAAGTCAGACAAGCTGATTTAAATAATTGTCCAGCTGCTATTAATAATACTGAATTCTTTAACCTGAAGTTCTAATAATACTTATCAAAGAAACTAGAAAAAAAAAAAAAAAAGAAACTAGAAAAAATTGACATGAAACTTGAACCATGATTGGATGTTTTGATTAAGGAAATTTTTAAAGTTATGAATACCACAGCTATATAAGAAACTGTATCTTTGACCTACGTACACTGAAATATTTAGAGATGAAAGTATATAATGTCTAAGATTTGCTTCAAATTATATGGGACAGGGAAAGGTTGGATATGGATGAAACAAGACTGGCCATGGTTGAAGATGCATGATAAACACGTGGGAGTTCATTATACTATTGTACTTCTGCATACATTTGAAAATTTCTGTAATATATTATTTCCCCCATAAGACTGTATGTATTTCTGCCATCAATGACTCATTTCACTGCCCATGTAACATTTTGTTCCAAAATTGTCTTTTAAAAACCTCAGGGAGATGACATCGTGAGAAAGAAATCATTTTTTAAAAATGATTTAAATGTCACATATATATACAGAATAAACAGAAGCAATAAAAAGGGAAGATTTTTCAAAAGAATTACCGTCAGGCAACATGTCTCACAACTTACGCAGAATATAAGTGTAAGATGAAAAAAATTAGGACGGTTAAAGAAAGTATTAGAAAGAAGCTCAATGTGGTAGCCAATCATGCACCACAGCCATAAATGAAAAGGTAAAGGACTTTGAGGAGACTCCCAAGAGTATATTACACAACAAAAGATTCCTCCTTTTAGCTCATAACATATGTACAGTAATAGCTATATAATTAACATTAAAAGCCCTATCCCCCAAATAATTTCTATCCCATCCCACACATCATTCTTTCTAAAAATAACTTTTACTAAGATGTATCACTTTTCTATCACATTTAAATGCTAGAACATTCCACCTAAGACACAGCACCAAATAACTAAAATCTGACCTTTGAAGCTCATTGTCTACTGAACAGCTATATGTATTACTAGCAAGAAAGAGAATCCATCTTAAAAAGTCACTTATAAGTCTAAGAAGGTCTTCTCTGGACGATCTTAAATTTGGATGATTTGAGACTCCCCCAGCAAAGCCCTCTATCTAGTGACAGAAAACTAGAAGTAGAGAAATAAAGTATGCATTTTTAGAGAGAGTACTTACTTAAGAATGGTTTTTGCACTACTGCAGTCTTCAAATCGAATGGAGTAACCAACTTCCTGGCCCAACATTACATCCATTTCATCAGCAACTCTCTGAGCCACACTCATTGCAGCCACTCTCCTGGGTTGGGTACAGGCAACTCCTCTCTTGGGTCCTGGTAATGATCGCATGTACTCCACACACCACTGTGGAATCTGTCAAATAATTTCACATTTAAATTCATTCTAGTCTGCCTGCATATCAGGTATATTTAACATGTAGTATTTTATTGCATTCCAATTAATTCAAAACAAAAATCAATTAGGCACACCACAAAGTATTAAGACTCAAACTTAGAGCGTATCATGAACTCTCCAAGCCAGGAGGGGTCATACACTGATACGACTCCTGAGCAGGCTAGGCCCACTGAGGCTGTGCTGGATACGCTCTACAGCGTCAGCTGTTCCATCCTTAAACATTTCTCAATACCCTGGAAAAAACCCAACTTATGAAAAATTCTACTTTATAATATATGTGAGTTTCCACACATTTTCTCAGAAATTATTAAATTCTTATACAATTTGAATTACAAAATGCAGGTGAAAATAGATCACAACCCCTTGTGGTTACAGAGATATGACTTTTTAAGTCAATTCAAATTTGGTTTGTAAGCTAGCAGAATCTGACCCCTATTCTTCTGCCTTCGGGAGAGGTAAGGTATGCACAACAGAACACCTTAGGTGCCATCTTAAAAGTCAATTTCAGTAATTGTCAATCTCAAATTCAATGCCCCCTAAAGATGCAAGAAAACACACCAACAAGCACAAGTTGGTTGGCTGCCATGACAACAGCGCATTTCCTCCTTGTTCCATTATCAACAGAAGCTAATAGAACCTCTAATTTCATGGCTCTTCACTCACTTACCTGGGTAAGAACCATGGGAAAAATCTAAGTAATCACTACATTACATGGGAATCCACTGCATTAAAGTCATGATGGGTCTCCATCAAAGCGTCCAAAAGTCTGTCAAACTCAAATGCTGAAGAAAATGTGGGTGACAGGGGTTTCAGTACCAGATTTGTACAAAGGCACTTTTAAGAACACTGGTTGCCCTACCATTACTACATTTTAGTTAGGTTACTTCTGCAATTTGGGGATAACTGTCTTCACTTATAAATATCTAAAAGGGGAGGGGTGACTATGTGGCTTCTCTAAGAATGTAACAATGTGTATCTTTAAAGGACTTAAAATGAACAGAAATAAATACTACCCTAAAAGAGAAGGGTCTCTCTAGGTCTGTAAATCCACAAACCAAAGTTTAAGTGGTTTTCCAGCAAAGTTTTATATATTTATCTTCATTTCAACAAGTCTCTTACAAAGGCAAAATGTACTTTATAAGACCAAACAAAATGAAAGTCAAAGAAACATTTACCATTCAGTTAAAACTATTTAAAACTATTTTGGAATTCTCAAGGCAAGAATATTCAAAGTTTTTTAAGTTCACTCCAGTGAAATGGACAACTTACTCCCACTTTAAAAGCAAGATAAACATTTTTGGCTAATTCAGCAGTTTTTGAACTTTTGATCTCAGGACTTCTTAAACTCTTAAAATAACCAAGGATGCCACAAATAACTAATAGACTTATTATATGAGGAAATTAAAACCGAAAAACTTTTAGAATATTTATTAATTCCTAACAATAAAAACCCATTCTATGCTAACAGGAACATTTTCTATGAAAAAATAATTACATCTTCCAAACAAAAAAAAGAAAAAGAAAAAATTAGCAGTAAGAGTACATTGTTTTGCATTTTTGCATATCTCTAATGTCTAGCTTAATAGAAGACTGCTGGATTCTCTTATCGGCTTCAATTTTGAATGTGTTGCACTATTTTTGTTTTGTTGGAAGTATACAAAGAAAATCCCAGGACCTTTCTCTGAAAGAGTTTCAGGAACCTTCAAGGGTTCCCGGACAATATTTGGAAAACGGCGCAGTCAATGCATCTATTCACATTTCTAAGAACAGCATTAAGAAGGGAAGCAGGAACTGAAATATGCAGTGTACTAACCTATTCAAGCCCGGGATCATTCCTTCCTTTCAGCTTCTTCTCTTCCTCCATTTGAGGCTACCTCCCTAAAAACTGATCCTCAGCCCTCTAGTCTGACTGGTCTTACTTATTCTCCTGACTTCTACTATTACCTATAATACAGTGACAATCCTAACTATGTTTCCCATCCTAACCTAGTGGTCATTTCCACTTGAGAAATGAATATTTTACTGATACCCCAAATTCAACAAGTTCAAAACCAAAACCATTTCACACCTTCCTCCAATACTTATTAATCCCTCCCATGTCCCATCAGTAATATTAACATCCTAACTCCAATCTACTGTTTATTCTCCATTCTACTACCTTATATGCAGTCAAATTTTTGTTATGACTTCCTACGTAGTCTGTCATCAACATTCTCACTACACAGAGGACATTTTTGTAAAAATCCCTATCAAAAAGCTCTGACGGCTCCCCGATCTACCGCCTGATACACTGAGGCACAGCCTGCTGTTCCAGTCTCACCTGCCCCATCTCCCTCTTCATACACCCTATATGCAGGCCGGAGCATACAAAGCTTTCTCTTCTCTGAACCTGGTCCTCCGTTCACCCTGAACTGGCTTTAGTTTCTTATATATGGATATAGTATGAATATAACAAGTTGCAATGCAAAATGACTTTTACTGTGAGTCTCAGTCAAAAGAGTCAATACCTGAGATTTTGTTTGGAGGGTCTCATTTTCTGACAGGCACAAAAAGATAACCAAAAATGACTTACTCTTAATGGTTTTGAGGCAAAAATTTTAATAGGAGCATGCCAAAAAAACATTTGGGTAAGAAATTCACTATTTAAGCTGTTCAGCTTCCCTCTGAACTCCCCAATTGCCCTGCAATCCTAAGTACACAAAAACAAACAACAAAAAACACCACAAATATTCATCCAAATAATCACAAACCTCTCATTTTGAATTTGACTTGACCTTCTAAATTAAGTGCTACTAAAGAAACTCGTCTCTGGAACAAGGTTAACCACGTGGGTAAGATCAAAGAATAGCAGAATGAAGTAACTATAACTTTGGCTATAAAACAAAGAGACAGGCTTTAAATACTGAACCCACCTAAATCTATGTAACCACAGGCAACCCACTAAACCTCTAAGATTCTTATGAATCTAAGGCTCATTTTGCTCATTGTAAAATGGTGATTAACAACTTCCTTGTAGTGTTCCTGAAACAAATACATACAAAGGACACAGCACCTAGCTTTATCCAGTTGCTAATTAAATACTACACAAAGCAGATAAACCAGCTGAAATAATTCTTTAAAATACTAAATCTTTAAAATAAGTTTAAAATTATATCTTTTCATACATTATTTAAATTTCCACACGGTGATAAAAATAAACCTATCAGTTTCAGTTCCTAACATCAACACTAAGTTTTTTTCACTTAAAAAGAACAACCATATTCACTAATGCTCAGTCTTTAAAAGCTTTCTATTCCGGCTGCCATCGTAGCCTTCAAAATATCTCCATGATATACCCAAATTGATAGGTTTGTGGCATACGTAACTTAAAAAAAAAATGGTAACTTGTATATGCAGTATGCTCAATTATAAACATGTATCACAGGAACATAAACATGGAAAACAAGCCAGGAAGAAACACAATATAATAATAATGACCTCTACATGGTAAGAGGAGTTATTAAATTCATTTCAACACTTCCTGGATTTTCCAGATTTTCTACAATGGCCAGGGACTATACTACTTTTGTAATCTCTTAGAAATTCTTAACTGGTGGTCAGGCTCAAACATACGAAAATATGGTTAACACCTCACTGGTAACAGGAAATGCAAATTAAAAATTACACCAAAATACCATTTTTCACATATCAGATTCATAAAAATTCAAATTCCGTCGTATACTCTATTGGATCTACTTGCTCATGAAAAACCACCATTAGAAGCAGCCTAGAGGTCTGTAAGATGGGCCCAGTAAACAATGGTTCATCCATTTTTGAAAAATATCCTAGATTTATTACTAACAAGACACTAGTGCTTACTGCGATGTGTCTCTGGGGCTGTTTAACTAGATGGATGTGGAGGTCACGGGCAAAGAGACTTCATTCAGCTCTTCCATTTTTAAAAAAAAGGGTAATAGTCACATGGTTCAAAACAAACAAACAAACAAACAAGAATAACAAAAACAAAACTGCCCCAGTGGTTCAAATCTCTACACTCAAGCAATGGAAAACAAAATCTGTACCTCCAAATTTGTACCACCCCAGAGTCAAAGTGGCCAGAAAGCATCATTCTGCCATACTTAAAGTTAACAAAACAGCACTGCTACTTTCCCCTAGACTCAAGAAAATAGGCACTCCCTACAAGATGCCCACT
The DNA here is from genome assembly GCF_011800145.1 of Mirounga leonina. NCBI lineage: Eukaryota > Metazoa > Chordata > Mammalia > Carnivora > Phocidae > Mirounga > Mirounga leonina. The sequence continues at coordinate 61,886,603 of NW_023270323.1, read as the reverse complement.
CTGTGTGTCACTAAAAAGTGATAAGCGTCTAAGCAGCTATTCTTCGGGATGTTTCTACCAGGAAGACAAGGTGAAGGACTACTGGGATCAAATAAGCAACATTTAGTAAACATGAACATTAATACAGTAGGTACCAAGGTAAACAATAGTAACTCACCTGTGTTGTTTTACCAGACCCAGTCTCACCAACCAGTACAAAGGACTGATGTCTAACCAGAATGTCTGTAAACCTATCCTTGTATTCCCAAACAGGGAGCTGAAGCCGTTTCTTTAGAATATCATAGTATCGAGGAGTATGGGGTAGGTTGGTAAATGGATTAATGCACTGTGGAAGTGATGTGTGTCCTGCATGGCCGGTGTGTGTTGAATGAGCAGAATGTGTCGAATGTGTTGAATGTGCAGAGTGGGTTGAGTGAGCTGAATGGGAAGCTTTTAAAGGTGGTAATCCAGCACTGATAAGCATAGCATTAGTCGAAGCTCGCAATTCCTTCTCCTTTTCTTTCTCCCTCTCCCGCTCTCTATCTCCTCTATCACGTTCTCGGTCTCGATCTTTAGACCGATCTTCACGATCCCGGTCACGATCTCGATCCTTCCTAAAAATAAAAATTTAGAATTCAGATTCTGAATTTTACGCAAAATGTTCTTGGCAGTGTTATAGTCACAAAGAATGAAACGTCCAACAGCCAAATGAATAAACCAATGAAAAACTCAATAATGAAAAAGACCTTATAATCAAGAATTCTCCATGCCTCACCCATAAATATCTTTCCCTCTTTGATGAGACCTCAAATTCTGTTAAGGGGCAGTCTCTTTCCACACCTTTAACCACCAGCTGAGAGAACACAAGTCTGAGAACTCAGACTAGATTGAGTAAAGTAAAATCCCTTCCTACTTAGACAGGAGAAGTTAAAGACTGAGGGCAAGGTGGGGAAAAGGTAGGAGTAAATAAAGCAAAAAGAGGATGCCATCACAATTTTCCCCAGACTCTCTTTTTAGTTACATGAAAAGGTATGTTCAAAATTCAAAACTGCTTCTGGACACAAAGACAATTCTATTTCGCTAACGATAATATAAACACGAATTAAAAGACTGTACGTGAGTTTGCTTTCAAGTTACACTCTACAACACTTTCCCAATTTTGTTTAATAAGCATATATTTGTCCTATTAAAAAACTAAAATTAAAAACATCTTCATTCTTTTGTTTTCATCTGCACAACATCCTTAAGAGCAACTGCAAAACTGTGTAAACCTATGTATACTTTGGACATCCATCAAGTGAAACATAACCATTAAAAACAAGCTCCACTGAACAACAGTCAGTTGTTTTAGAATGTTAAAATAATGCAGATGGCCACTATATTAAATCTAGGTCAACTTTTAAGTACTCAATTTTAGTATCTACTTCCAGTTACCAGACATGATTCCCAAAACAATAATAATTTTTAAATAATCTCTGCTTATTTATTCTACTAATCCAGTTTACTTCAGACCAAATCCTATAGCAAACTTGCCACAAGGTATCTGGACCCAGACTTGAAATAGTGAGGCAACATAAAGCTGTAAGACAAGCCACTAAACATGTCGTTATTCCTTATCTATAAGACACAAAAGACATACCAATTTCCCATGTACCAATTATCAGTAGCGAGTAGGAAAGACCATTCATTCTCTATAATAGCACACCAGCAGGACAACAGAAAACCCTTGGTAGAATACAGCTAAAATTCTAGAGCCAGCAGGAGTTAGGATGGTTCCAATTATAGAAATGGTAAGCAGACCAATTGCATTTTATTTTGTCCTTCCTAAAATATAATTGTATTCCATAGGAATTTAAAGAAAAGCTTTATCATGTGTATAAACACATACACACACCTTTCATATATATACTTTCATATAACAACATACATACTTTTCGTATAAATATAAAATACATATATGAAAAGTGATCCTCCTTTCTCCAATCCCACTGTTCACCTTCTACAGAATCACAGGACACACAAGCTAGGATTGAAGCCTTTCATCCTATCTCGCACGAGAAAGTCAAAGGGAAAAAAAACCCAAAGGATAACCTAATAAACATAAAAAATCAAGTCCCAGAACTCACAGCTTCCTGGCCTATCTTTGAAATATGCCATCAACCATCTTTTCTTTGCTTTTCTCATTCTGCCTCTGGTCTAAGGGGCTCATTAATTATTTATATTGCCCCAAAAATGAACGAGAAAGTTTCTAACAGGGTATACGGAAATGTGCCCAGCAAAGTGAGAAGCACTGTAGCCATGAATGGTTCAAAGACCATGCATCTTAAAGGTCACAGAACATAAAAGAACCCTTAAAGAACATCTGGTCTAAATGCAAAGGATTCATATTTCTAGTACTCTAGGAGTGGGGTGGGACAGAAGATCATTATATGATCACCAAGAGACAACAGGACAAAAATAGAAGTTTAATGAACTTCTATACTCCTAGCACCAGGCACTTAACATATATGAACCTAACCTTTCCAGAGTTATAAAATATGGGGGATGGAGAGTGATCGACAAAGTAAATCATAACACCTTGCTTTGTTACAGTAATATCTATACAAAGATGTTTTTCAAGGGCCTACTTCACCAGAAACTTCATTACCAAAAACAACTACAGCATAGGGAGCATAAAATACATTCTAAGGACACAAAAATTTAACTGCCGACCAAAAAAACGGGGCAAAAAGAGTAAAAAAAAGGAGCACTGAGATCACAGCTGGGTATAAGCCTCAATTTACTATCTGCAAAGAGACAAGTATTAATAAAATAGTCTGAGATTAAAATAAGGCAACAGGAAGGATGCAGAAAGCAAATCCAATCATCTTGAAATGTTGCCCAAGATTCAAACTATCTACTTTCAATAGGGGAGGGAGGATAAAAAAACAGCTGAGGGATCTCTCAAACTCATTACTTCATAAATAATGTGTAGACTACCATGTATATGTTTTCTTTTCTTTTTTTTTTTTTTAGTTTATTTAAGAGAGAGACAGACAGAGGGACAAGCAGACTCTGGCTGAGCGCAGACCCCAACTCGGGACTGGATCCCACAACCCTGACATCATCACCTGAGCCAAAAATCAAGACTCAGGGGCTTAACCCACTGAACCACCCGGGCAACCCCGCCTGTTTTCTGTTTTTAAACAGGCACTTTCATTAGACAGGAGTTTTACTGTTAAAAACACTGAGTAAAAAGCAGTGCTTTATTGATCACACAGCCACAATCCTGGTAGGTAGACACAATTATGACACAGTTGTTAAGCACATGTTTCTTAACTGTCTCAGCTCAATCCTGGCTCAGCACTTAAGCTAACTATATGACCACAGTTATTTCTTTCCTCGTCTATAAAATGTGGCTCTTCATAGATCTTGTGCAGTATTTCAAGAATTAAATGAGTTAATACATGTAATGTGCTTAAAGTTGTGCCTGGAACAGTGTAAATGCCTGATAAATATTGCTTATCACTGAAGTGTTTTTTTGTTTGTTTGTTTAATTTATAATACCATGTTAAAATTCTACATGGAGTAACAGGTACTACAGTACTGCTAATGAAGATGTAAAAACTGGTTATCAAAATCAGAATATTTTAAATACGCATTGCTTTTTATCTGGCAATCTCACTTCAGGAACTTCAAAGGATATAAGTATGCAAATATGTATACATGAGGATGTTCTCCATCCCTTTCACTTGTAAAACAATAAAGACTGGGAAACTACCTAAACACCAAAGAACAGGAAAGTGGGTAGTTATGATACCCCTTTTGAGTGGAATATTATACAGCCAATGAAAAGGATAATGCATATCTATTCTAGTTTATGATACATTTCTTAGTAAATGAAAATCAAAACACAAAACAACCCATATTGAAACATCTCACTGATACTAAACATTAGTTTATATTTGTGAATAAACATGCAAAGACTAAAAACAATGTTCATCAAGTGGTTAAAGATGAGAATGAAGATCTCAGGGAAATTTTTTGCTTTTCTTTATTTTTTTCTGTATGGACATTTCTTGTCTTCCCTGGGGCAAGTTACTTAACCTCACCTATATCACAGGACTGCAGTGAAAATGTGGTTATACATATCTAGCACCCAGAATAGTTTTGGGAGCACGTATGTATCTACATATGCTGTATTTGTTTCACTTTTCCACACTTGAGGAGAAAAGCTCTTATCAGGAAGTAATCTCCAAAACAAACATCAAAATGGAAAGTGTCCTTATGTTCGCAAAGTTTTTTCCATACTTCGGTTGGCTTGTTAATAATTTTATAAAGCAAATTTTGTGGTATGATGAAAAAAGTAGTACGGTCAGTATGTAACAGAAACCTTCAACTTCTCTACCTGACCTCCAAATAAAAATACAGCAAGAATAAGTAACACCATATACTGTTTGGGAACCTGAATCTAAATGAAATCTCCCACCAAATTACCTTCTTTCTCAGTAATGGAGTTCATTGGACTGGCAAGCTTCTCTCCCTTAGATAAAACCACTTGTTAATAACTATCAGAGCTTAAAAACAAACAAAAAAACCCCAACTTCAAGATTGCATGGCAGTCAACAAGTGTGACTTTCGAAATTATCGAACAGAGGAGGGGAAAAAAACCCAAACACTATTAACAATTGTAACCCACTGCTGAAGAATTAGTTGTATGAGAAGCGATACAGAAATGTGTATACAAACCTCTCCAGAATTATCTCAGAACTTGGGCTCTATTCCAAAGATGAACTCTCCTTTACCAACAGGTAGGTATCATATAATACCAAGAGAATCATAAGGTCACCATCATAGACCTAAAAAAATCCACATTTTTACTAAGGCTATCTGTTTTGCAAGAGAAAGGGAGCAACCCCATATATATGTCTGTCATGGGGCCACTAATCCCAAAGCATTTAATGGTGCACATACATATAAATATGAATAAATGAATTCATTGCATCCTAGTGTCTTTTGTTCAATTTGACTCTTGCGAGACATCAGTTGCATCTTAGGCAGATGACATGCCAATTTATTTTTACCTCACAGGAACCAAGAACCAAGTGTTCCCTACTTTACCAACCCATTACAAATGTCATTAAAATAGCCTGCATTGACTTAACTACAGCCATATTCTGCGTTGTAATGGAAAAAAGCAAGAGACTAAGAGTGAGAATGAAAGATCAAGGTTCTAGATCCAGCTGTAAACTGTGTAAGGTTGCACAAGCCACCTTAACAACTCTGCATCTCCATTTGTTATCCCTTGAGTGGAGCTGATGATAGAGAACTCTTCAGCTCTAAGGAGTCTTTAACTGAAAGTGCTAAAGTTTTGCTGGGGGCGGGGTGGAGAATATCCTAAAGAGAAAGAAAACTAATGTCTAACATTGTAAACTAAAAATTCTACAAGATTAAAATGTTACATATTCTGCTTTCCACATTCAATACACCCTACCCGGGCTCATACTCCACAGACACTAAACAGATACCTGGAAACCAAGGGAAATGAAGGACTTTGGGCAAACAAAAATCCACAGAACTTACATAGATAACTCGACACAGTGATTCCTTCCATTCCTTATACACACAAAATAAAATTATGAAAAGTATTTGGATATGCATACTTCTGTTTTCTAGCCTGAATTACCCAAATAAATCTCTGAACTTCAGGAATGAAAACACACAATAGACAAGAAGTGATTTTGATGAAATTGCTAAATCAACTGTTAAATTCCTCTGTAGCTTTCAGGAAATGCTAAGGGAAAGCAATCTGAAACACCACGAGTCTATTTCAACTCCCAAACAACCTCCCCACGGGCGACATTTTGCCAAAAATACTGAAAACATTTTTGAAAAGTGTCTGCGTGTTTCCAAAGCTACTTATGAAAGAGGGGGGACATAAAACAAGAACTCTGGGGGGGGGGGGGGAATGCCTTCTAATTCCCACCCCAGGACTGCCCAATAACTATTTTAGCCAAAGCAGGAAATAGAGGAGATGGCGGGAGCGTAGGCAGAGAGCGGAAGTTTGCCTCGTATCTACTTTGAAGTGTTTGAATGGACTGAGGCACAAGCTCTCCCGCCAAACTACAAATGCAGCGGCTCCGAACTACCAGCCCTCCAGCCCATCAGGTATACTCCACGTTTTCCTTTCTCCCAGCAGGCCCTCTACTTTACTCTCCCTTCCCCCGAGAACTCGTCTGCACGCCTCACTCAACTCCCGCCACCCCCATCCCAACCTACACAGGAATCCACGCGCTTTCCTCACTTTCTGCTCTCCGCCTTTCTCCTTGCGGGGCACCCAGCCGTCCCCCAAGGCCCTCTCCGCGGTCGCTCTGCCTGAAGACTACCTGGTGCCCTTGGAAGCCAATACTCCCGCCGCGCCCTCCCCCACCTTCTCCCCCCGGCTCCAGACCTCACCGGGGAACCCAGGCCACGAGGTCCGCGGCTCCCTCCCGCCTGCTCCCCTCGAAGTGACTCCGGCTTGGCTTGGCTCGGCTCGGAGGCGCCCTCGTGGCCACGCAGGCCTCTCCACCCTCCCGATTGGGCCGGGCGGCGGCCGCGCCACCCATCTCCCCGCGCCCTTGCCCAGCCAAACACCGGGAGTGGCGCCGCTTTCCCCGACCCGCCACTGGTGAGCGGAGCCCACAGGGAAACAAAGGGTCGGGCTCCAGGGCCGACGTGGCTAGGCCGATCCTGGCCCGCTCTCCTCCAGGACCCCAACAAAGCCCGAGCCGCTGCCTCGCGCCCCCGGCCTGGCTTACCCATCGGTCCCCGCACGCTTCTTGCCGGAGGGGTAATCCTCCCCCAAGTCCAACCGGTGCCGCTTGGACATCTTCGGTCTCTGCGAGCGGGCGGTTATGAAGGAAGAAGAAAAAAAAGAAGCCGGCGGCTGTATCGGTACAGTCGAGGGCAGCTACTTAACTCTGGAGGACCCCCACCCCTCCCGCTACAACAGCCTACACCGTGCGGCCGGAACCAGGAGCTAAAATGGCGGCGGCGACGAGGGCTGGGCCTGCGAGCGCGCTTCCGCAGCGTGCTGTGCGTGCCGTGCGTGCATGCGTGCGTGGAGCGCGCGCACGCACTGGAGGCGGGAACTCCAGCCCCGCCCGCCCGCCACCTCGTTGGCCCGCCCTCCTTCCGTCTCGCCGCCCTCGTCCCTCCTGCATGCTCTCTGTGCTTTCTGTGCGGGTGCTCGGAGGGGTAATCTTCTATGGCCTGCCTGCCCCTTTGACTAAAAAGGAAGAAGAAAGGAAGAAAAGAAAATTGAGAGAGAAGAAAGTCTACCCATCTTTATTATCCTGGCTTTAGGGGAATCTGACACCATGAGAGGTTGAGAAACTACTTAAGATCATACAGCTAGCTGATAAGGGGCGGAGTCAGAATTGGAATCCAGTGTTTTTTAACTCCCAATCTTGAACTTGCAGCCACTGACCGGACCCTTTCAATTATGTTAAGGAAACCGAGGTGAGGAAAATATCAAGACTTGCCATGATCCATTTTGCCCTTTTTTTTAACCCAGCAGAGGCAACATGCTCTGTAGGTGTTTTTTACTGGAACAGAAAAAATTGACAGTAAGGGCATAATTTGCTTTTTTTTTTTTTTCCCTCTATGAGCCTGTTATGTGATTCCACAGTATTAACCCTACTTCTGTCCTCAATCTTACAGTAACGCTGCAAGGTAGGTGTTATTCTATAAATGTGGACACTAAGGCTGAGGAAGATAAGTCACATAGTCGTAATAGCTGTCCCTAAAGCCATAGCAAATTGTTGGGGTGAAAGGACTGTTACGACTTTTGTGGATCTCTGCCGCCAGGGCATAGCAGTTTCCCAGCTTGAAGGCTACTATTAAGTACTTTAAAATTTTGGAGAAATAGTGAGGGAAAAGGTTAGAATTGTACCTGCAGAAGTGCCTCGCTCATGCCTGGGTGGCTCAGTGGGTTAATTGTCTGCCTTCGGTTCAGGTCTTTATCTCAGGGTCCTGGGATCGAGCCCCACGTCAGGCTCCCTGCTCAATGAGGAGTCAGCTTCTCCCTCTCCCTCTCCCCCTCCCCCTGCTCATGCTCTCTCTCTCTCTTGCTCTCTCTCTCTCAAATAAAATAAATAAAATCTTAAAAAAAAAGTGCCTCACCCTAAGAGGCACCAGCCTGTCATAAATGTATGTGCAAGGAGACTTGGTAAAGGAGGGACTGAAATCAAGATGATGATGCTTCTGCCTTGGGCCTAGGATATATCTAAAAACTATACTGTAATCATGTTGTAATCTGAATGAAGAAAAGCCATACTTACCAAAAGACAGTGGCCTTTCTGGAATCTATAATAAGGAGAACAAAGGGCCAGAATCTGCCAGGATGTTCACAGTGCTGGGGAGGGGCAGAGTTCTGTGCCTAGATGATCCACCGTAGCATAGAGAAGAGCCACCCACCAGATGCCTATAGCTTCCTGGAAATGCCAGAGAATATTTCCTTTACACCATCTCTTTTTCCGCTAGACAACCCTCTGATCTATTATTTGCTTGTGGCATGAATTTATTCACCTAGAGGGAATATCTTATGCAGCTAACCAGCTCCAGGTGTCCAGCCAGAGATGTCTTCCAACCTAAATTAATAAACAATCATGATAATAGCAAACACATATAAAGAACTTACTGGGTACCAGACACTGTTTCTTATACATTTTAACCTACCTGACCCTTACAACAGCTTTCAGCTAGGTGCTATGAGTTAGACTCCTTCACAGGTGAGGAAACTGATGTACAAACAGGGCAAGTACTGTGGTCAAGATGACCCTTCTGGGATTCCCAGATAGTATTTGTGCTTAAGTGCCATGCTCTGCTGCTGCAGCTGATAAATAGTATTCTTATTCCACCTTGTTCTCCTAGGGTTTGGTTATTGAGGATAAGTTCTACCAGTCTGGCAAACTCAATGTGGACTGATAAACTGAAGTTTGTCCACTGTGCAAGGGGAGGACTCATTTACGGAGCTCTCCATGGACAAGTTAGGATTTGGAAGGTTTGCACCCAGCCTGATTACAGAGCCACACTATTAACCACTATACTTTATCACTATTATCATTCTTAATTACTTCATTTACATATTCACTCAATGAGTATTTATTAAACCTACATGTCAGGCATTGAGTTTAGTTCTGGGGATACAGGAGAGAACAAAATAGCCATAGTTCCTGCCTTCACACTTACCAGAGGAAGAGAGGCGTTAAACAGCTAAATACAAAAAAAGCTATGTGGTTTGTTACAGCTGATAAGTGCTAAAAGGGCCAGACCCTTTTAGTAAATGGCAAAGACAATCCTATTACTTGGCAAATTCCAAGGGTTTAGAAGATACCTCTCAGGAACCAGGAACAGTATTATATAACAGTGTCACAGCCCGTTTTTTTCACTCTGTCTGATCCTACTGTCCTTTCTTCCCTTCCACTGGTGTTGATCCTAAGTGTACTCCTTAATAAACTTCCTGAATACTCATCTTTGCTTCAGTTTACTTTTCATGGAACCCAACTTAGAAGATTTGGTGCTAGGAATGGTCCAAGAGAGCAGACACTCTGATTGCATTTGGGGGTTGGCCATTGGTCACAGGGCCACAGTGAGTCACTGGTGATGGGTAAAACACAACAACCACAAGAAAGCAAGGCAACTGTTAAAAGTTTCACCTGTGGTGTAAAAGGAAAGAGCATGTGGTGTATAATGAAAGAACAGGCATTGCTGTCAAAGTACAGGGGAGATAGTATCCGTAAGCACACAGGATTACATGGCTACTGCCAAATGGAATGGATGCTGGGAAGAGGTAACAATGATTAGAGTGGTAGTTCTGCAATTCAAAATGAAGTGTGAAAGCCAGAAGACCTTCTGGGAGCATGTAAAGAGGTTCTCATCTCCTGCAGTGGGAAGACAGAGAAAACTGAGGACCAGTCCCAGGACTTAAACGTAACAGTACAAAAGCCAGGTGGAAACTTGCAAAAACTAAAGTCTCCACTTAGGCAGGGGTGATATGTCAAGGTCAAGACCCTCGTTGGGAAAGAGCAGAACTGTGACACATGGGATGGGGACATTTAGGTTCATTCAGTCTTGAATCCCTAAATTCCCTTCACCCTGCTGAGCCTGCCCAGATGCCCCACTCCTCCCCATCCTCCTTGCTTGTGAATTAATGAAAAGCCTCCTCTCTGTGGGATAATAATGCACTTATCTCAGGATACACCTACACTTCCCCTGCTGATTACTAGGTAATAATTAAAGTGAAGCCACAACATATGATATTCCAGGGACATTCTAGGGCCAATAATATTGGAAGGTGACCCTACCGCAAAGAAGCTGTAGAACGTAGCTCACAGGTACCACAGGAACCAAGACAGTATACATGGCAACCACTACATTTAAGTGTAATCGACATGTTAAGAGAGGAGATAAGATGGAACCATATAAAACACTCAGTGAAAACCAGAGAAGGCAGACCAAAGAAGATAATGAATAGAAAACAGTTACAAAATCAACCTAGGGAAATAAGGACAATGACTTAAAAAATGGGCAAAGGATTTGAATAGAAATTTCTCCAAAGAAAATACACAAATGACCTATAAGCACATGTGAAGATGCTCAACATCACTAATCATCAGGGAAATGTGAATTAAAACCCCAGCGAGGAGCCACTTTTACACCCATTAGGATGACTATTATAATAAACAAAACAAGTGTTGGCAAGGATGTAGAGAAATTGGAACCCCGGTGCATTGCTGTTGGGAATGTAAAATGGGGTAGCCACCGTGGAAAACAATATGGTGATTCCCAAAAAAATTAAACATAGAATTAACATAGGATTCAGCAATTCCACTTCTGGGTACGTACCCAAAAGAACTGAAAGCAGGACTTGAATGGACATTTGTACACTAATGTTCATAGCAGCATTATTCACAGTAGCCAAAACGTGGAAACAACTCAAATGTCCATTAATGGATGAGTAGATAAAGAAAACGTGGTATATACATACAATGGAATATTATTTAACTTTAATAAGAAATGAAAACCTGACACGTGTCCAACATAGATGAACCTTGAAGGCATTATGCTTAGTGAAATAAGCCAGACACAAAAGGACATGTATTATATCATTCCACGCATATGAGGTACCTACAGTTGTCAAATTCATAAACACAGGAAGTAGAATGGTGGTCGTTGCCAAGGGTGGGAAAAGGTAGAAACGGGGATTTCTTGTTTAACGGGTAACAGGGTTTCCATTTGAAATATGAAAAAGTTCTAGAAATGAGTACATGCACATCAATGTGAATATACTTAATACCACTGAATTATATACTTACAAATGGTTAAAATGGTAACCATTTGTTGAATATATTTTACCACATTAAAAAGAAATGAGAGAAAGAAGGTAAAAATGGTTGCCTCCCTTAAAGATCTAAAAGATGGATGGGTGGTAGTCCATGTCATACCTCCATTTAATTTACTGGTCAGGCCTCTGCAAAATCCAGACGGATTCTGGAGAATGGCAATTGACTATCACTAACCTAGCTCAATAGCATCCCCAAATGTAACTGCTCTGTCAGGTGTGTCATCTTTGCTAGAGCAGATGGACTCAGGTATGTGGTATGTGGCAATGATCTGGCAAGTTGACTTTTTCTATCCCTATCAAAAAAAAAAAAAAAATCAGAAATTATCCACCTTCCTTTGGAGCATGCAACAGTATTCATTTACAGATTTGCTCCAGTGCTATGTTAAAACTCTGCTGTCCTCTGTCATAACATAGTCTAAAGAGGCATGAACCAGCTGGACCTCCCACAGAATACCACAGTGGTCTGGGAAATTGATGACATCATACTAGCTAGACCAAATAAACACTGACTAGGAGATTGGAGGCCTTGGTAATTCACATGCACTCTTGAGGGAGACAAACCTTAAAAGATTCAGGAGCAGGGCGCCTGGGTGGCTCAGTTGGTTGAGCATCTGGCTCAGGTAATGATCTCAGGGTCATGATCTCAGGGTCATGAGATGGAGCCCTGTGTTGGGCTCCGTGCTGGGGATGGAACCTACATAAGATTCTCCCTCTCCCTCTGCCCCTCCCCACGCCCCTCTCTAAAAAAAAGAGAGAGAGAGAGAGCCTTCCACATAAGTAATATTTTAGAGTCTAGTGATCTTGGCTGTGCGGGGACATCTCTTCCTTGCCATCGTGTACAAGGAAGCACAGTGCCTGCTAGGTAGGTCTCTTCAAGTTCTGGAAGCAATATGCTCCCCAAAGTACTGCTCTAACTCACATACCAGGTGACACAGATGGATGTCTTTTTTCCGGGGGTCCATAGTAAGAAAGGACTGCCACAAGTCCAGGCTAGAGGGCAAACCGCTGGCTTCTTGGACCATACAGCCCAGCAGATCCTACAGTATTAGGGGTGTCGGTGATGGAAAAAGATGACATGTGGATTTTCTGTAACCCCAGTTGGAGAATCACAATGTAGATCCATAGGTTCTGGATCAAAGCCATATCAACTGCAGCAGAGAATTATACACCTTTCAAAAAACAGCTTTTGGAGTACTCTCAAGCCCTGATTGAGACAGGTACCTCATCATTGAACATCAAGTGACCAAGACACTAGAACTGCCCCTCATGTGCTAGGTTCTATCACATTCCCCAAGCCATAAGGTGGGATGGGACCAGATGGCAGAGGTACCTCTAGGATTAGACATCAATAAAACTAGAGAGCACAAGCAAGCTGTGTAAGCACAGGTAGTAGGCATGTAGCTCAATCAACCACCACTGTTAGACGCCCCCTCTTCCTCAGCTCTAGTGCTGTGCTGGGGCCAATTTGTACTGGCTCATGAGAGCTCATTGTTAAATTTTCAAGAATGTTACCATCCTGTTGACATGACATGGATAATTGAAATTGACCATGGTAGAAGTATTTATACCACGAAAATGAGCGAATGCTACAAATCACATATTTTTTTCTCCTTTTCAGTAAGCTGGTTGTTAAATATTTACCAGTAGACCACTGCTCATCTCACATCTCAATGATCAGTTGATGTAAGAGGGAAAAGCCTGAGATGGATCACAAATGACTCAGCAGTGCCTGCACGGCTGCGTCATTCAGCATGATCTTGAAAGATTCGCCATTTTGTGTGGAAAGAGAAGTGGCCTAAAATGAGAACACACAGGGATTCATGGGCATGCTGAATAACTTGGCCATCTGGCCAGGGGTGTGGAAGCAGAAAGCTTGGAAGATTGGAGGACAATGAGGATTAGGGTAAAGCCACACAGATGAACATAAGGAAATGGGCACAGAGTGTGATGATCTTTATTTCATGGGCCAATGCCCATCAAAGAATAGCCATCATAGAAGAGGCGCTAACAAACCACATACCATCCAGTGATAGGCCTCTGTCATCAGCCACTCCAGTGCTTGCTTGATGGCCACGTGAGTGGAGTTGTCATGGTAGCAGGGTTGGAAGCTATTTGTGGATACAACAGCATGGGTCCCACTTAACAAGGCTGATCTAGCTACCACCAGCCCTGAATATCCAACCTTTTCACAACAGAAACCAATGCTGGATGCCCAATATGATACAATCCCTCCAAGAGAAAAACTACATCAGATACTATCACCCCTAGAAGAGGTAGCCATTCCTTTTGACAAGAATAGACACAAATTCTAGGTATGGATTTCCTTTTTCTATCCAAAATCCTTCAGCCAGTACCATTATCCAAGCACATGGAATGTTTAATCCTCTATTGTGAGATTCTATATACCACGGTGTCAGACAAAGGGGCCTACTCAACATTAGAGGAAGTGCTGGAACAGATATACGAGCAGGAGATACACTGCTCATATCACATACTGCAATAACCAGAAGTAACCTGCATGATACAATACCTGGCTCAGAGACAACATCTTATGAAGATGGCATGCCTTCCTCCATAATGCAATGCACATTCTAAATAAATGACTTTTATATCGTGCTGTTTCCCCAATAGGTAGAATGCATAGGTCTGGGAATCAGAAGGTGGGAGAAGGAGATCCCCACCTTCCTTCACTTCTAATGGCCCATTTTGGGAATTTGTACTTCCCATTTCTGAAACTCTGGATTCTGAATAGTTAAGAGTCCTAAAAGGAAATACTTCCACCATGGCTGTCAACTGTGCTCTCGGAGCTCCTCATGCCAAGGGACCAGAGGGCAGGAAGAGGAATCACCATCCTGGCAAAGGTAATTGGCCTTGATCACCAGGAGGAGATTAAAGCTGCTGTTACACAAAAAAGAGGATGTCTTCCTCTCAGGTGATCCATTTGAGCACCTCTTAGTACTCTCATTTCTAATTTTGATAATAAATATACAAATGTAGTAGCTACAGCCTGAGAATGGCATAGTTACCAGGGACTCGGACCCTTAAGATTTGAAGGTCTGGAGTTTTTGTTTGTTTGTTTAAGATTAATTACTTTATTTATTTGAGAGAGACAGAGAGGGAGGGAGAAGCAGACTCCCCACTGAGCAGAGAGCCCAACATGGAGCTCGATCCCAGGACCCTGAGATCATGACCTGAGCCAAAGGCAGATGCTTAACCGACTGAGCCACCCAGGGGCCCCCCGAAGGTCTGGTTTTTATTACCAGGTAAGTCATCAGGAGCACAAAAGGTGCTACCTGAGGGTAAGGCTAAAATAGATGGCCAGTGCAAGAAGGAAGCGATGAGTATTGATTGCAGCCCTGAGACCTACCACAGGGCTGGTGTCTGCACACCTCCTATCCAGGGTAACCTATGTCTAATAACCGATTATTATGGGAATATAAGTCTTGGTCCCACCCACTATGATCTGGACCCAGTTGGAAGAGCTATCCTAGCTTTGAGGTCCCCACTGGGATTGACTTTGGCCTTTTGAGGGACTATCACAGCCACACTTTTCTCTCTATCCAATCCTACTTTCTTCCCTTCTTTTCCACTGGTGTTGATCCCCAGAGTACTCCCTCATAAACTTCCTGTGTGCTAATCTCAATATCAGAGTCTGCTTCCCAAGAAGCCTAATTTAAGATATTAGAGTTGGCTTCCTTATTTTCAATATGAACAACCTCCAAACACTTTCTAGGTGACTCGTCAGAAAGTTGAACATCTCACATACACATTCATTCATTCAGTTAACAAATATTTACTTAGCGCCAACTCTATGTCAAGAACTGCTCTGGATGCTAAGGCTATAGTGATGAACAAAATAGAAAAGATTCCTGCCCTTGTGGCCCTTATATTCCAGTGGAGAGTAACAAACAATGAGCAAGAAATTCATAGGATAATTTCAGATATTGATGAGTACTGTGAAGAAAATAATACAGGATAGTATGACAGAGAATGACTAGAAGTGCTAGAAGTGGGAGGGATTCTACTGAGAAGGTAGTTAAGAAAGTCTTCTCTTAGAAGTTGCATTAGACAAGGCAAAGGCTTCTTGGCATGAAGAGCTTTAAGAGCACAGTTGTCAGCCATGGTGGAAGTATTTCCTTTTAGGACTCTTAACTATTCAGAATCCAGAGTTTCAGGAATGGGAAGTACAAATTCCCAAAATGGACCATTAGAAGTGAAGGAAGGTGGGGATCTCCTTCTCCCACCTTCTGATTCTCAGCCTATGTATTCTACCTATTGGGGAAACAGCACGATATAAAAGTCATTTATTTAGAATGTGCATTGCAATATGGAGCCTTTTTAAGGACTGGAAAAGAGTATTCTAGGCAGATAAAAGAGTGAGCATAAGGAATGAAGTTCGTATGAGTGTGGTAACAATAGGAAAAGACCAGCATGGATGGAGGTAGTGAACAAGGGGGCGTGGGCTGAGTTGAGGTCATTAAGGTAGGCAGGGGCCAGGTTGTGTAGGACCCCATGGGTCATTGTAAGGAGTTTGGATCTACTGTAATCTCAATGGAAATCTACTGAAGAATTTTAAACAAGGAAGCAACATTTCTGTTTTACTTTTTAATAAGTCACTCTAGCTACCTTTAGAGGATCAACTACGCAGGGGAAAGGCAAAAATGGGAGCAGGGACTTTAGTACAGAAGCTACTGAAGTAGCCCAGATGAGAAGTGATGGTGACTCAATCCAGAATGATGACAATAAGCAGGTGAGATAGAATTGGATTTGGGATCTAGTTTTGAGACAGAAACCCACAGGACATGCTAATGGATTGTCTCAAAAGAAGTTTGGGAAAGGAGAAAGAAAGGAGAAGAATATGGGACATCTGGCCAACTGGGTATATGGTGGAACTATTTATTAAGGTGGGTAGGATTGTGATGGATGGGTTGGAGGGGATGAATTAAGATGAATTAAGAGTTCTATTTTAGTCATGCTAAGTTTGAGATGCTTGTCATCTGCAAGTGGAGATAGCAAGGATATCTCCAGCTAAACCTCCAACTAAAGTTTAGGGCTGGGGATGTAAATCTAGGCATCATCAGCATAGAGATGTTATTTTAAAACATGGAACTAGGGGCCCTGGGTGGCTCAGTTGGTTAAGCATCTGCCTTCGGCTCAGGTCATGATCCCAGGGTCCTGCGATCAAGCCTGCTCAGCCGAGAGCCTGCTTCTCCCTCTCCCTCTGCCCCTACCGTCCCTCCTCCCCCGCTTATGCTTTCTCTCTCTCTCTCAAAATAAATTTTAAAAATCTTTTTTAAAATAATAGTAAATAAAAAAATAAAACCATGGAATTAGGTGAGATCACTTCATCCATGAGTGAGAACTAGTCCCTGGCATCCTCTTGGTATCCTTTCATCTGCCAGTGAAGGCAACAGAGAAGGACCAACCATCAAAACCAGGTCCCTTGGGGCGCCTGGGTGGCTCAGTCGTTAAGCGTCTGCCTTCGGCTCAGGTCATGATCCCAGGGTCCTGGGATCGAGCCCCGCGTTGGGCTCCCTGCTCAGTGGGAAGCCTGCTTCTCCCTCTCCCTCTCCCCTTGCTTGTGTTTCCTCTCTCGCTGTGCCTCTCTCTGTCAAATAAATAAATAAAATCTTAAAAAACAAAAAACAAAAAACACCAAGTCCCTTGGTAAGAACAGTAGACATATCAAGAAGAAAAAAATGTTCAATGTTTCTAGGAAGCCCAGGGTAGTAGGCAGGACTTTGGCCCCATGATCTTCATTCTCTGGATATTTCACCTATATCTACTACATTATGTGACAAAAGATACCTTGCAGATGAAATTAAGCTCACAGACTTTATGATGGGGAGACTATCTTGGATTATGCTCGCAGTCCCAGTGTAATCAAATAGCCTTTAAAAATGGAAAAGGAAGGCAGAACAGTCAGACTGATATGATAAAAGAAGAGGAAGGAGAGATTCTAAGCATGGGAGGGACCCATCCTCTGTTGCTTTGGAGTTGGAGGAAAGGGGCAACGAGCAAAGGAGTGAATGTGACCTCTAGAAACTGAGAACAACCCTTAGCTGATAGCCAGCAAAGCAAACAGTTCTACAACCGCAGGAAACCAAACTCTGCAAATAATCTGAATAAACAAAGGAACAGATTCTTCCCTAGAGCCTCCAGAAAGGAATTTAGTCCTGCTGACACCTTTATTTTAGCCTGGTGAGTCACCTGTCAAACGTCTGTCGTACAGAACTATAAGATACATTTTGTTGCCTCAAGCTGCTAAGTGTGTAATAATTTGTTATAGCGACAATAGAAAATGAATGTAGAAGTAAGATGGGGCAGACATCTGACCACTGGATTGGGAAAGATGGAGGCCATTGCTGACCTTTATGTGAGCTATTTCAGAAGAGTGGTGGTGATGAAAACGCAGCCAAAGTGGTGGAGTGAATGAGAGATGAAAAGATATATAGGAGGAGGAGAGAAGCAGAGACACAACACAGAGGGATAGGTAAAGCCATGAGTTCTGATACAACATCCAGGCCCCAGAGAAAGCATTTGAGCTGGTAAAAAATAATACTGAGGTCCACCACCAAGAAGTCAGGCCACCTCTGGGTTGGCTAACAGGTCTAGTGCTAACATTGAAGGGATCTGGGGCAAGGATACAAATGATTGCTCATGGCCTGTGGCATACACACCTCTGTCCCCTCCCTCTATGGACACCCTAGCCCAATTGTCATGGCTCCCATCCAGGTTCCCAGGGGTAGGGACTCCAAATGGCCACATGCCCTTGGCTCTGTAGACAGCTTGCCAAGTGCGTGAATATTGGCTCGAGAAGACCCCCACTGGAGCCCTCAATGGCCCAGGCCTCAGAGTCATGAGAATGGTCATGAGACTTGGGCCATTCAGGGTTTGAGCCCGAGTTCCCTGAGTCTTAGGGAGACCCTGCTCTAGGCTCTGGTAGTTTGTACCAGTGTCTCCTCCTCTCATGATAACTTTATAAGCAGAGCACTAGGAAGCTCAGGGCAGCCCCATACGGGTACTGAGGCAAGTGAAACCCTAATGGAAGCCTATAAAGAAAACAGAAAGGAACAGAAAGTGAGGAATCAAGACTGAGAGACTCGAGAATGCAGCCCCATCACCCCCAAGTTGACACTGCAACACAATCACGATGCCTAAACTCACTTGGTGTCCGAAGACAGCCCCCCCCTCCCCCCCTCAGCTTTACACACTTCTCAGGCAGTCTTCCTCATGCGGAACTACGAGGGAACAGGATTTCACCATCTCCACCGACCCAGTGAGAGCCTGACTTCCGCTGGCCCGTTGTTTCTCAGTTGGGTGGGATTAATGAGTCACCGTCTGACCCAGGATTTTGGTTCTTGTTCTCTTGGATCTGCATGCCCACAAATGGAGCCCATTCTCTTTCTCCACTCCTCCTCCTCCTAACTTGCCCAGAAAGAACGCCCACACTGCTCACATCCTGGCTTCCCCACCAAGAGGAGAGAGGCTTCCTGTTACCCAGCTGTGCTACTTGCATTCCAAGGGTGAAGAGATATTAGCCCCACTCTCAGTCACAGGTCCAGGCTACATTCGTGGTCAGTTCTCCCAAAGCCACTTTTCTTTTCTTTTCTTTTCTTTTTTAATTTTTTTTTTTTTAAAGATTTCACTTATTTATTTGAGAGAGAGAATGAGATAGAGAGCATGAGAGGGGGGAGGGTCAGAGAGAGAAGCAGACTCCCCGCCGAGCAGGGAGCCCAACGTGGGACCCGATCCTGGGACTCCAGGATCATGACCTGAGCCGAAGGCAGTCGCCCAACCAACTGAGCCACCCAGGCGCCCCCAAAGCCACTTTTCTAAAAGCGAATTCACCAAAGGCCGATTCACTGAATGCCTCAGTCTCTAAAACCTCAGTCACTAGAAATTTTGTGTGGATCTTTCCCATAGCTTCCATGTCCCTCCTTTCCTCCACCTTCTTAAACTTGGGATTATTCTTTTAATGCCATTGTCTACGAATTTCATCAACTGTGTTATTTCTGGGGTTGTTTCATTGATTCCTTTTTCTCACCATCAAGAGTTATATTATTCTGCTTCTTTGCCTGTCTGGTAAGCTTTTATTAAATGCAAATACTATGAATGTTGTCTTGTTCAACGTGGGGAATTTTTTGTTCCTTTAAATATTTTTGGGCTTTGCTCTAGGGCAGAGTTAAGATATTTGGAAGGAATTCGATCCCTTTATTATTTTTTTTAAAGATTTTATTTATTTATTTGACAGAGAGAAACAGAGAGAGAGGGAACACAAGAAGGGGGAGTGGGAGAGGGAAAAGCAGGCTTCCCGTTGAGCAGGGAGCCCGATGTGGGGCTCGATCCCAGGACCCTGGGATTGTGACCTGAGCTGAAGGCAGACGCTTAATGACTGAGTCACCAAGGCGCCTTGAATTTGATCCTTTTAAAGCTTGTTTTTATGCTTTGTTAGTTAGGTCCAGAAGGGCCTTTACCCTAAAGCTAGTGGAGGGGATTGCTCTGCCTGATCTTTCCTGGTGGTCTTTCTCTCACTTCATGTAGTTTTCTCATTCACATTGCTGTGGCCTGAATGTTTGAACCCTCCAAATCCATATATTGAAGCCCTAACCCCAACATGATGGCATTTGAAGTGAGGCCTTTGGGAGGTAATTAGGGTTACATGAGGTCACGAAGATGGGGCCCCCCATAATGGGATTAACACCCTTCTAAAAAGAGGAGGAAAGACAGGATCTGTCTCCTCTCCTCAATTAGCACTAAGGAAGACCACATGAGGGTGTAACCAAGAAGAGGACCCTCACCAAGAACCTGACCAGGTACTCAGATCTTGGACCTCCAGACTCCAGAAGTATGAAAAATACATGTTCATTGTTTAAGCCACCCAGTGTATGGCATTTGGTTACAGCAGCCTGAGGTCACTCAGATACACTTGTACTGCTGAGTGCTAGGCTGAAACCTGCAAAGGGAACCCTCCGCAGGTCTTCGGAGCTCTCGCCATGTGGCTCTTGGCTGTCTGGTGTGCCCCGCAAATTCTAGCTGCCTTGACTCAATTCTTCAGACAATGACTCTGTGCTCAGGTCAGAGACCACTCTGGGTATTCTTCCCTGAACTGCCGCTGAGAAATTCTCTACAGGTAGTAGGCTCAGGCAATTTTAGGGTTCATCTCGTTTGTTTTCCTTCTCTGTGCTACCTGTTGACCAACGCCTGAAACTGTTACCATGGGAACTCCATTGGATGAAAACATTAAAATTCTCAAGATTAGGGAGAGAGAGTGATCTCTGGGATACTTTGTTAAATGAAAAAATGTGGAGAGAAGCATATACAGTTCTCCACCATTTAAGAAAGGGGAGATAGGGGCGCCTGGGTGGCTCAGTTGGTTGGGCGACTGCCTTCGGCTCAGGTCATGATCCTGGAGTCCTGGGATCGAGTCCTGCATCAGGCTACCTGCTCAGCAGGGAGTCTGCTTCTCCCTCTTCCGCTCCCCCCTCTTGTGCTCTTTCTCTCTCTCACTCTCTCTCTCAAATAAATAAATAAAATCTTTAAAAAAAAAAAAAAGAAAGGGGAGATACAGGGACGCCTGGGTGGCTCAGTCTGTTAAGTGTCCTAGACTCTTGATTTCAGCTTTGGTCATGATCCTGAGATCAAGCCCCATGTTGAACTCTTGCACTCAGCTGGGAGTCCGCTTGAGATTCTCTCTCTCCCTCTCCCTCTGCCCCTCCTCTTAGTCGGGCACCCTCTGTCTCTCAAATAAATAAATAAATCTTAAAAAAAAAAAAAGAAAGGGGAGATACACAACACACATGTACACATACTAGTATGTATACACATATGCATTAATCTACTTAAATTTAAAATTGCCAAGTTGATCAGCTGTTACCACAGTCTTTTTTTTTTTTTAAGATTTTATTTATTTATTTGACAGAATGAGAGAGAGCACAAGCAGGGTGAGCAGGAGAGGGAGAGGGAGAAGCAGGCTCCCCACTGAGCAGGGATCCTGATGCAGGGCTCAATCCCAGGACCTTAGGATCATAACTTGAGCCAAAGGCAGACACTTAACCAACTAAGCCACTGAGCCACCCAGGCATACCTGTTACCGCAGTCTTAAATGACTTCCTGTTAGGGGAGATAGTGAAGGACCAGGTACAGTAGCTGGACTTTTTCGAATATATCTTGCTTTTAGATTTGACTTTAAAACCATATATAGATTACATAGCTATACACCTTAAATTTTTAAAAAGCAATCTCTGAAAAACTGAAAGTAACCAAATGAACCCAACCCAAATGGAATCAGGTTGGTGGTACAGCTACACAGAGAGAACCTGTATAAAACGACTCTTAAAGCATGGTAATTTGATAGCCTGTCCCTAGTGAGATATGCCCTAAGGGCAAGAAAAGAATTGCAGAAACTGTCTTAAGCTGCTTTCAGAAATCTCGCTTTTCTGAGGCAGAGTGGAGATCCTTATTTTGAGACTGGACTGTAAGCAGAGTGGCCTACAGTCAACGAATTCTGTGGGGATTGTCAACAACTCAAATTTTTCAGTGTGGCCAAAAGGAGATCAATTAGTTAAGTAAAAATCCTGTAGTCTTTAATTTGAATCAAAACTATTGATAGAAACTCATGATATGCGTAATCTTATAAACAAACGCCATTTTCCTACTCCATCCACTGAAAAAGTCCAAACACTGTGACTCAGCCAGTAATGTCAAGTGCCCAGATGGTGGTCTCATCCCATTTTCCCTAGAAGGCAGCAGGGCCCTGGGGCTACAGCCACTGACAGGTCTAGGGCTGGAAACACATGGCCTGCTCTAAGCATCTGAGCTTCCTTTTCTCTGATATGACTTCCAAGATTCCCAGGGCTGTGTGCAAAGCCAACCCAAAGAGACCCCAGAGGCCACTGAAACATACAAATAACTATCATTGAAATACATGAATATTGAGGCTCACTAGTTCTTTTTTTTTTTTTTTTAAGATTTTATTTGACAGAGAGAGACACAGCGAGAGAGGGAACACAAGCAGGGGGAGTGGGAGAGGGAGAAGCAGGCTCCCCGCTGAGCAGGGAGCCCGACGCAGGGCTCGATCCCAGGACCCTGGGATCATGACCCGAGCCGAAGGCAGACGCTTAACCATCTGAGCCACCCAGGCACCTGAGGCCCACTAGTTCTTAACAAAACAAACCACCCAAGCCAAACTCTGTGGTCACCCTTAGAGTATTCCAAGAAACCAGCTCATCTGAAATCCATCCTTTATCTTGTTCTCCTGGGTAATCTGTCCACCAGGGACCCAGGTGGCTGTCAAGGACACAGCATCTTTGTAGAAGAAACTTATAAAGCTGTTCCAGTTCACAATAAAGAAGGAGTGATGGAATTAAAATACCCGCCCCCCCCCCCCATGAATCCTAACAATGCAGTGGATACACGAGTGCTGAGCATCAAAGAGAGACAATCAGACATCCTGGGCCACCTTCTATGAAGAGGATTTGCCAGAAAATTGAACCTGAGTCTGATCAAACTTCTAGATCTAACCACCAATACATGGAAACTACAGGAGACAGAGGAATACATTCAATGACACCAAAGAGGTGCAATTATCAAAATTCAGCCTAGGAAAATGCTACTGGACAGTCTATTTCCTTCAGTAAATTGTAAGAACAAACGTGACAGAGGGAGAGTCTACAGATTAAAAAACAAACAAAAAAAACAACTAAAAACCAATTACCCCCAACTGCAATTTAGGGCTTTATTTTGATCCTGAGTCTAACAAATAAGCTAAATAATCATGAGATCACTGGGGCAACTTAAACAGTGACCAGACATTCAATTACATCAAGAACTTTTTAATTTTTACGATGTGATAATGCTATTTCTTTTTTAAAGAAATACTGAAATTGTTACAGATTTTAAAAATATCAATTCTGCCCTTAAATAGACATAACAACATTCCATTTATGATCTCAACAGTTCTCTTTTGGAGGGGTGGAGGGAGTTGGATAAAATTATATTAAAATCCACAGGGAAATATAAATGCCTGAATAGCAAAGAAAACTATGAAGAAGATAAATAATGAGAGACTTGTCTTCAACTGAAAGCCACTGTAATAGAAATCACTGTAATACAACCAACATGGTATTGGCATAAGAGTAGACAAATCAGTGGAACACAAGAACGGATCTCGGTATATATCATAATTTAATATGTGACAAAGGTAGTATTTCAATTCTATGGGAAAGAATGGTTTATTTAATAAATAGTGCTGGCATAACTGGCTGTTCATCTAGAACGAAATGAACTTGTATCCTAATCTCACAACAAGCCTAGAAATAAATTCCAAGTGGATTAAAAACTTAAATATAAACAATAAATCTTAGAAGAATATTTAGGTAACTACATGCAAATCTAGGGGACAAAGAACACCTTTTTAACTAAAATCAGAAACATGGAAAGTATACAAGATAAACATTTGGTTACATAAAAGTTTAAAACTTTTATATGGTGAAAGATACCATAAAGTCAAGAATCAAAATATGCATTTAGGACACTATGTGCAATGCAGGCAACAGATAAAGGGTTAATATTTCTTATATGCAAAAAATTCTTACAAAGTGATAACAGAAAGATAAGCCCTTCCAATTTTTAAAAAAGGCAAAAGGTATAAACAGGCAATTTACAGAATAGCAAATCCAAATGGCTAATAAACATATGAAAAGACACCCAAACTAACCAGCAGTCTGGGAACTAAAAACTAAAATAATAATGAGACACTACTCTACACCCATCAGACTGGCAACAAGTTGAAAAAGTGATATTATCTATTGCAATCTCATGCATTGCTTGTGAAAATGTTATTGCCTTTTAAGAAAAAAGATAGTTTAGGAGCATCTATCAAAATAAAGAATCCACATACCCTTTGACCCAAGGATTGAACTCTTCTGAATGTGGCCAGCAGAAATAAAAGAACCAGTACAGAAGCCTATATGTGAAATTGTGGGCTGCAGAATTATAGTGGCAAAAACCCACAGACAAAGTGAATATGCACCTATAAGGAAATGTTCACTAAATTGTGTATCTGCATCACAAAACACTATGTCGTTACAGAAGAAGGTATTAAAACCCTCCCTATGAATTAGAAGGATTTCTATGAGATGTTGAGAGAGAAAGGCAAGATGCTGAGAATTGTGTACAGCATGGTTGCCAGTCATAACTAGTATATATGTATGAATGTGTGTGTATGTGTAAATGTATATATTTGTAAGCAAACCTCTCTTTGTTTATAATTTTGTGAACTTGGGGAAGAAGCATGGAATATTCTACAAGGAGTTGTTAACAGTTGTTAACAGCCAGGTTGAGGGTAGGGGGCTGAGATCTGGGCAGATGTAAGGAGGATAAAAGAAAAAAAAACAGCTGATCTAAATTTTTTTAGGTTAGCATAATGATATATATACAGCATATATATAGATCTAACGTATATTTATATATATATGTTGTATATATATACATACACATTAAGGTGTATATATGTTACATATACATATATATGCATAGTGTGTGTGTGTATATATATATATGATGTATATTAAAGGAAAAAACTAGAGTTGAATCTGCCTCTACATATTTGCAGGGTGTCCATGATATGCTGTTAAATTTTAAAAAGCTTATAATGTGTATGGTATGATTCTGTTTTGTCAAAACAAAGCGCATGCAGGCAAACCTTTAAAACTTGGGCTGCACAAACACTTGTAATACTGAATGAGCCATGACAAAGATATGAAGGGATAAATGCCAGATTGTTAACATTTGTTACCTCAAAGGGGATTGAGATGGGGATGAAATGGTGATTCACTTATTCTTTATACATCACTGTGCTATTTTACTTCTTACAGTTGGCTCCCTTGCTTTGTAACTTGAGAAATACCAAGCTGAGAAAACAAACCGAAACTAACTAACTAACTAACTAACTAACTAACTAACTAACTAACTAACTAAGTAACTAACTAACTATATATATAGAGAGAGAGAGAGAGAGAGAGAGAGAGGCTTCCATCTAGAGAATACAATATCTTTCATTATAGATTGAGGTCTTCTTTTTCCCCTTAAATAAAGTTTCTTTATATTTCTAGCCTGCTAAAATTCTTGTTGTTACTGTTGTTCTCTTAATCAGGATCGAGGGCTTAAAAGTTATTAAATCTTTTTTGGCATCTGTCGAGAAGATCGTCAGGATTTTTTCCTTTAATCAATTAATCTCATTTTTCTCCTCGATATCTGTACTGTCCCATGTAGTGATCTTGTCCAGTCTCGTAGCTTTAAATATTATACACGTGCCAACAACCCCCACATAGATCTCTGCAGCCCAGACTTCTCTTCCGTACTCCAGATCCTGGAGAACAGACTCTTGACATCTCCGCTTGAATGTCTCATTGATATCTCAAATTCAACATGTCCAAAATGGAACTCATGACCACCTTTCCCTCTCCCAAATCCCACCAAACCTTCTTGACCTGCAGCTACCCCTCAATCTCATCCATCCAGTTGCTCAGGCCAGAAAATGCGGGTCATCGACAGTGACTTTTCTCTTTCTTCCGCAAGTTACACCCAATGCATCGGGAAATCCTGTTTGCTCTGCCTTCAAGAGATATTCAGAATTGACCACTTCTCATCACCTGCACTGCCATTACTAGAACGTACATTCCAAGAGGGCAAGAATCTCGTTTTGTTCACTGATGTGACCCAAATGCCTAGAACGGTGCTTGGCACATAGCAGATGCATGACAGATAGTTGTCGAATGCAAGAATGAATTAGGGAGTTTCATTAGCTCAGAGCATAGAACTCCCCCAAAAGCAGTCCCTTGAATGCCACAATTCCTATCTTGCATGTATTTTGAACTGTGATAGTCTACTGGATTTTTTCCCTCTTAAATATGACTCCTTTTGCTTTTCCCATTTTAGAAATAATTCCAAATTTCTGGCTCATTAACGAAGCTTCCTATTATTTCCCCACATGGTTATAGATTCATTCTTCTTAAAAGTGCCTCTAACAGTGAGTGATTTCATAGAATTTGGTGCGGGAGGAAAGGCAGATGTGTGTGCTCACTCCCCCCAGACTTGACCTCAGAGAATTGGTAGTTTGTCAGTGTGAGTCAGTCTCTCCGAGTAAATCTGATGGACTTGAGTTACTGGGGACCCCATCAACACAATGTAGCCTTGTGAGGCCTGGCTTGGCCACCAGCTGGACTCCTCTAGTATCTCCAGCTCCAGCCCTTGAAATGTAACACTGCTCACATTAACCAGATATTATAAAGTATTTCTTTCAGTTCAGAGAGGAAATGAGTTGCATAAATGCTACATAATAAAAATGAGGTTCTAATGTCTGACAACACATTTCCTTTCTACTAATCAACTCACTCTTAATATCAAAGATATCTACCCACATCCTTCGGGAACACATTGAAAATCTTACGCAGCTGAAAAAATTTCTAATCTCCTTTTGCCATGGCTCTACTAGTCAATTAAAGACTTTTCAAAATGTAAGATATGCATTTTTATGTCTGTTTTCAAAATCACTAAAGACCAGATTTTGACCATTGATTTATATGCTGAATATGCCTGCCCTATGAAAAGAAATTTGGTTAATTTGAGAGTTTGAGAATGTGCTAAACTATTTTTATCTAACTTCCCCATCAGCATAGCATTTCTAAACCACAGAAAAACATGGTTTTAGTTCCCTCATTAAAAAAAAAAAATTATATTCTCAATGGTCTTGGTTCTTTGCTTTTTATGTAATTTCATGACTATGTTGGATTTGAGGGGAAAAGTGTTCACTGTGAACCTATTTGTCCAAGGCCAAGCATGAATTAATACAGATCACAAAATCACAAGGCTGTGACCAAAATTACTATTTTTAAGAATGTGACTTGTGGGGCGCCTGGGTGGCTCAGTTGGTTAAGCGACTGCCTTCGGCTCAGGTCATGATCCTGGAGTCCGGGGATCGAGTCCCACATCGGGCTCCCTGCTCGGCGGGGAGTCTGCTTCTCCCTCTGACCCTCCTCCCTCTCATGCTCTCTGTCTCTCATTCTCTCTCTCTCAAATAAATAAATAAA
Source organism: Mirounga leonina (assembly GCF_011800145.1). Lineage (NCBI taxonomy): Eukaryota > Metazoa > Chordata > Mammalia > Carnivora > Phocidae > Mirounga > Mirounga leonina. The sequence goes on along the minus strand of NW_023270323.1, from coordinate 61,859,165 downwards.
ATCTTTAAAAAAAAAAAAAAAGAATGTGACTTGACCTTTAACTACCAATATCAGCCAATACTGAGAAGAGACTTGAAGCTATCAGCTGAATCAGCACCCCATCTGTCAACACCCCATCTGTCAACTGGATAAACCAGTTTTTCCAGATCTTTACTTCAAACTGATAATCCTGCCCTTGGCCTTCTGCTAACAGCCCTACCTTTCCCTTTCTGCCACCAAGATACTCCAAATAAGGACTCTTGTTTCTAAATCATTGGTATAAATGAGTTCCATTATCTTGGGACAATCTATGAAAACGGAGGTCCTCATCTTCTTTGGGATTTTATTCCATTGTTCTAGCAGGTAAATTCTGCCTTGTGTTCATCCAAAATATATCTACTTTGCTGTAAACTCATTTTCTCTCAATCAAAATTATTGGACATGGAAAATCATTGCTCACATCCTCTGTATTATTCTTGGAGACAATGTACAAGTTCTCTTTTTGGTCTGTTCTATTTAAATTTTTACTTGTGAAGAAACAGAAAAGTACTTTTCATTTCTCATCATTTCTGGATGCTATTCAGCAATTCATGTGATTATTAAAATGTGGTGGCCACAAAGGGACCCCATTTACAAGATCTTTGCAGAAATGGTAGCTTTTGAAAGATTGAAACAATAGGAAAAATTAAATGGGAAATGACAGATTTAACTGTCTTAAATTTTTGGACTTTTTACCATGAAAATTAATAAAGCTGGTGGGGAAAGTATTTGCATCACATGTAATGGTTAAAAATTCACATCTCTACCATCTAAAGAATTCACTCACATATGTGAAAATCTGTTTATATATAAGATCCAATTCTTAATGAATACTTTTGTATTCATTTTTTCATTTATTTTGTTATTTTTAACTAAAACAATCTTTCTGAGTAACATCAAGACTCCAGTAGATACATACATGGACAATACCATTATTGGCCAAAGCTCACTTTTCCTCAATATCTAGTTGACAGGTCATGTCTTGGAAGCCCCCAACAAACTGCTACAAAAAGTAAGCTTTTCTTCAAACTCTGTGATCCTATATTCTATGTTATAACAATATTCCCTATATCCTTTGTTAGAGCAATCACTGCATTATTCCACAATTACTTACCTAACTGTCCTCAGTATTAGAAATGACCACCTGATAAGGTGTCAGAACAGGGACCATGTCTTTGCTTCATTATCTTTTCATTATTTAACATGGTGTGTGGTACAGGCAATAGGTGCTTCATAATTGTTTATAGAATGAATTAGTTCATGTTAAATGTAAATAGTAATTGTAGAATTACAGAAAATCTCTCCCTCCTCAAGCTCTTAATCAAAGATATGCAACATAATGCAATATTATTTTGTTCAAGAAGACTTTAATACATTGATGGACTTGTGTTCTCTTTGCCTAGGAATTAAAAAGATAGGAAGATTATTAAAAAGATACTAAATGATAGAAATTGTCTTGAAACAAATTTATAAATTTAGTGTGATGCCAGCCAGCAAGCAGAGCTTTTAAAAACTTAATGCAATTATTCTAATGATCATCTAGAAAAACAAACATGAGAGAAGAGCCAGAAAAAATATCCGCAGATAAAAATAAGTAAAGAAAAAAGGGGCAACTGCCTGGCTCAGTTGGTTGTAGGTTCAAGCCCCACATTGGGGGAAGAGAGTAAAAGAATAAAAGATTAAAGATTAAGAGATTAAAAGATTAAAAAATCTTTTTAAAAAAGAAAAGAAATTCAGAGGTCATCTGAATCTCTACATCTTCTCCTTCACAAGGAAATTCAATGGCTTAAACGCTCAAAGAAATGTCATGACAACAACAAAAACCCTAGAAGAAAACATGAATAAATTAGAAAAAAATAAGTTTGGGGGTGCCTGGGTCGTTCAGTTGGTTCGGTTAACCATCTACTTTCGCCTCAGGTCATGATTCCAGGGTCCTGGGATCAAGCCCTGCATGGGGCTCCCTGCTCCGCGGGAAGCCTGCTTCTCCCTCTCCCATTCCCCCTGCTTGTGTTCCTGCTCTCGCTGTGTCTCTCTCTGTCAAATAAATAAATAAAATCTTAAAAAAAACACAAACTTCCAAAGATAAAATCAAAAACAAACAAGAAACAGAAAGAAAAGTGTTTGTAATACATGACACATGAAGAATTAACCTTTTTAATATGCAAAGAGTTCATACTGATCCATATGGAGAAAATTAATGATCCAATAGAAAGAAGGGCAAAGGATAAGAACATAAAATTCATAGGAAAGCAGTAAATGGCTAATAAACCTATAAAAAGATAATAAAAGAGTATCAAAATAGAACAATGATGTTACATTTTTTACCTATAAGATTAGCAAAAAAAAGTTTTTAAATTGATGGCATACAGTGTTGACAACAGAGGGGAAATAGATTCTCTTCCTTCCTGAAACAATTGGTGAAGGATGAAAATATACATCATATATTTGAGAGGGCAATTTGGCAATATTAATTAAAAAAACACTTAAATAAGAACAAACAAGCAAAAATACATTTAGGGGGCACCTGGGTGGCTCAGTTGGTTAAGCGACTGCCTTCTGCTCAGGTCATGATCCTGGAGTCCCGGGATTGAGTCCCGCATCAGGCTCCCTGCTCAGCAAGGGGTCTGCTTCTCCCTCTGACCCTCTTCCCTCTGACCCTCTTCCCTTTTGTGCTCTCTCTCAATTAAATAAATAAAATCTTTAAAAAAAATACGTTTAGGGATTTTTGTTGTTGTTGTAGGATTGTTTGAAACAATAAATGCTAGATACATCCTGAATGCAATCAATAGGGAATTAATTAACCAAATTATGATATAGCTATACATTGGATTCTGTGCAGCTAAAATAGAATGTGTTAGAATAGGGAGATATAGAACTGTATCTATCACTAATTGAAAAGAGAAGCAAATTGAGAACAGTGATAGAATACGATTCCATTTGTTAAGGTGCATACATATAGCATATATACATTGCATGCATTTATATCAAAACTATCTGGGAGGATACAAAATTTATTAACAACGGCGACTTCTGGAAACAGGATTGAGAGGAGAAAGATATGAGAGACGTTTACTTTTTACTTTACACTCTTATATTTTATGTGTATGCAGTATTTTTGTAATCAAATTTAAAAACATTGTGAAATAATGCTCACATTTCACATAGCAGTTATTAGCAGCAAAACCCTCTGACAAACAATCTGGCAACACACGGTGAGCTGCAGAGCTGGGATCAGTTTGAGGCAAAGGAGGCACTTGTCTTGGGGGCAAAATTTAAGGGGATGGCAAAAAACTCAGTAGTCAAGATAAGCGATATTTTAATGCAACATTAAAAAAGAAAAAAAAAGCAAAGTTAATGCAAAAAAAAAATCTATTGGTGAACAGAATATCAAAAATTTAAATGAAGTCCTACAATTGCATGAGTGGCCTTACTCATTTCTCTTGAATCCTGGTCCCTTTGGATTCTGTCTTTATTTAAAATATTGGGGCACCTGAGTGGCGCAGTTGGTTAAGCATCCAACTCTTGGTTTCAGCTCAGGTCATGATCTCCGGGTCCTGAGATCAAGCCCGGAGTTGGGCTCTGCACTCAGTGTGGAGTCTGCTTGAGACTCTCTTTCCCTCTCCCTCTGCCCCTTCATCCCCTCCATGCTCTCTCTCTCAAACAAATAAATAAATCTTAAAATAAAATAAAATAAAATATTACTACTTTATTAATCATGGATTTAAATTTTTTAAAAATAATTATGCATTCACAGGAATTTGCAAAGGTTATAAAGTAGTCCCTCCTTATCTGCAGTTCCATGGTTTCAGTTACCCACGGTTAACTGCGGTCCAGAAGCAGATGATCCTCCTTCTGACATATCATCAGAAGGTCAGTAGTAGACTAGCGCACCCTGGGATGTCAAAAAAAAGAAGGAGAAGGAGGAGAAGGAGAAGAAGGAGGTCAATAGTAGCCTAATGCTGCGTCACAATGCTTAAGTCGTTCACCTCACTTCATCTCATCACGTGGGCATTTTATCATCTGACATCGTCATAAGAAGAGTGAGGACAGTACAATAAGATATTTTGAGAGAGACCACATTCACATAACTTTTATTGCAGTGTAGTTATAATTATGCTCTTTTATTATTAGTTATTGTTAATCTCTTACTATGCCTAATTTATAAATTAAACTTATCATAGGTCTGTATGTAAAGGAAAAATCATAGTATCTATAGGGTTTGGTATTGTCTACAGTTTCACGCACCCACTGGGGGCCTTAGGACTCATCCCTGTGGATAAGGGCAGACTACTGTACAGAGAGGTCTTTGTGTGTTCTTTACCTAGTTTCCCACAACAGTTAATTTTTATATAATCATAGTATAACATCAAAAGCAGAGATTTGACATGGGTGCAATGTGTGTGTATAGCAGAGATTTGATATGGTGCAATGTGTAGTTTTTGTGTTATTTAATAACATGTGTAGATTCATGTAACCACCATGAACAAGATGCAGAATGATTCTATTCCCTCGGAGATCTCCCTTGTGCCACTCTTTATAGTCACATTCATCCCTTCCCTTCCCCCTCCCTAGCACTGGCAAAAACCAACCTGATTTCCATATCTATAATATTGTCATTTTAAGAATGTACATAAATGGACTCACATGGTATGTGACTTGAGATTGGCATTTTTTTTCACTCAGCATCATGATCTTTTTAAAATCCCTCCAAACTGTTGCAAGCATCAATAGTTTGTTTGTTTTTATTGCTGAGTATACTCCATGGTATGGATGCACCAGAGTTTGTTCTACCATTCACCTATTGAGGAACATTCTGGTTGTTTCCAGTTTGGGGCTATTACAAATAGTGCTGCTACAAAAATTGTGCACAGACTTTTGTGCCGATGTAAGTTTTCCTCTCTCCACAATAAAAGTCCTAGAGTGTAATTGCTGTGTTACATTTAAGTGTATGTTTACTTTAGCTTTTTAAGAAACTGACAAACTATTTTCTGGAGGTGGTTGTATCATTTTAGATCCCCACCAGCAATGCACAAGAGATCCAGTTTCTCTACAACTTCCTCAGCATCTGGTATTTGTGATAGGTTGAATTGTGTGCCCCCCAATTTCATGTTGAAGTCCTAACCCCAGCACATCAAAATGTCACTGTATTTGGAGATATGGTCTTTAGAGAGGTAATTAAGGATAATGAGGTTATTAGGGTGGGCTTTAATCCAATATGAATGGAGTCCTTATAAAAGGAGTTTCAGACAGACAAATACAGAGGGAAAACCACGGGAAGACACCGGGAGAAGACAGCCAACTCTAAGCCAAGCCAAGAGGCGTCAGGATGAAATCAACCCTGCCAACACCTTGCTCTGGCACTTCCAGGCTCCAGAACTGTGAGAAATAAATTGCCGTTGATTCCAGCTGCCCAGTCTGTGATATCTGTTATGGCAACCCTACTAAATTAATACTATTGTCATTACTTTTTTATTTTAGCTGTTCTGAGAAGTGTGTAGTAATATCTCATTATACTGTTACTTCCCATTTCCCTAATGGCCAATGATGTTGAATAGCTACTCATATGCTTACGTGTGCCACTCACAAAGCCTCTTAGGTAAAATGTTTCTGCATGTGTTTTGCCCACTTTCTAAACAGATTTCTGGTTGACTTTTAAGTATTCTCTGGATATTCTAGAAATGAGACCTTGGGTTTTTTGCAAATATTTCCTCCCAGTTTGTAGCTTGCTTTTTCATCCTCTTAACAGGTCTTTCACAGAGCAAAGTTTTGATTTTGATGAAGTCCAATTTATCCATTTTTTTCTTTTATGGATTGTGCTTTTTGGTGTTATGTCTAAGAACTCTTCACTAACTCCTAGGTCCTGAAGACTACATTATCTTTTAAAAATTGTTTGGTTTTATGTTTTACATTTAACTCTATGATGCATTTGATTTAATTGTTGTATAAGATGTGAGGTTTAAGTCAAGTTCACTTTTTGTTTTTCGGGTTTGGTTTTGTTTTGTTTTTTGCCTATGGATATCCAATTGCCTGAGTGCCATTTATCTACAAGATTATCCTTCCTCTATTGAACTGCATTTGGCCATTATAAAAAATAAGTTGACTGTACTTGTGTAGAGCTATTTCTGGGTCCTCTATATTGTACCCCCATTCTATGTGTCTATCCCTCTGCCCAATACCACACAACCGGGATTACTATAGCTATATAGTAAGTCTTGAAATCAGGTAGAGTGATTCCTTCTGTTTTATTCTTTTTCTGAAGAGTTTTAGCTATCCTACTTTCTTTGCCTTTCTATATAAATTCTAGAATTAACTTGTCTGTATCTACAAGAAACCTTGCTGGGATTGTGATGGAAATTGCACTAAAGCCATATATCAGCTTGGAGAGAACTGACATCTTTAATATGTTGAGTCTTTCAATCCATGTAAGTGGTACTGTATTTTTAATTTTGGTTTTCTTATATTCATTGCTAGTATGTGTACAATTACTACTATGTACACTAGTATAACAGTGGTTTTGATACGTTGATCTTGTATCCTGCAACCTTGCCAAAGTTACTTGTTCATTCTGTTTTTTTAAATAGATTCCTTGTGATTTTTTTAATGTAGTGTAGATCAGCATGTCATCTACAAACAGAAAGTTTTATTTCTTCCTTTCCAATTGTATCCTTTATATTTCCTTTTCTTCCCTTATTACTTTGGCCAGAACACCCAGTGTTATGTTGAGAGCAGTGGTAAAACTGGACAACATTGTCTCCTTGATCTTAGGAGAAAAGCCTTCAGTCTTTCAAATTAAGTTTGATGTTAGCTGTAGTTTTTGTAGATGTTCTTTATGAAGTTGTGGAAGTTCTCCTATTTTCCCTATTTTCTGAGAGTTTTTATTATGAATGGGTGTTAAATTATGTTGAATGTTTTTTCTGTCTCATTTGCTATGATCATGTGATTTTTCTCCCTTAACCAGTTAATATGGTGGATCACATTGATTGATTTATGAATATTGCTTCCATAAGAAATCAAAATGAATTTAAAAGGGGGAATTTTCTCTCCAAAGACTGAATCCCTGAGTTCATATACCTTTTATACTTTATCTTCTTTATCTCCAATAATATACATTTCCTTTGTCTGTCTGTGCTCTGGTCCCATACATAAAAATCAAGAATATGGTGATGAATATAGGAATACAACGGAATGAAACCCTGAGGAGTCACTTCCCTTATCCATTTGCACGGCCATTTACTTGGTTGAGGCCCTCATCATCTCTCCCCTGGAATATTGTAACAGCCTCCATTGACCTCCCTACCTCCAGCCTTGCTCTCTTCCCATTCATTTTCTCTGTAGCTACCACAGTGTTGTTTTTGTTTTTAGTTTTTAAAACACATAATTTGATCTTGAGACTTCCCTATTTAAATCTTTTTGTGATTCTTTCATGCTTAGAGGATAAAGTGAAACACAAGCCCCTTCATATGGTCCTGGCACTCAAGCCAATGTACATCTTCTGTCACTACCCTAAACTAAGCTCTAAAATCTAGCCACTGAACTACTCAGAGTTTCCTGAATAAGGCAAATATTGTGGCTTCATTCATGTTATTTTCCCCTAATTTTAACTCTCCTTACTCCTGTGACAAAAATTTACCTATCTTTAAAGACAAAAGAATTTACCATTTTAGAAATCTAATTTCTTTCTTCCCTCTCCTATTTCAAAGAAAATGAATCATTGGGGCACCTGGGTTGCTCAGTCATTAAGCGTCTGCCTTGGGCTCAGGTCATGATCTCAGGGTTCTAGGATTGAGCCCCGCGTCAAGCTCCCTGCTCAGCAGGAGGCCTGCTTCTCCCTCTCCCGCTCCCCCTGCTTGTGTTTCCTCTCTTGCTGTCTCTCTCTGTCAAATAAATAAATAAAATCTCTAAAAAAAAAAAAGAAAATGAATCATTATCTTTTTTACGTCCCATGGTCCTTCACTGCATCACCTGTAACCTTATATTCTTGATCAACAAGCATAGCATATTTTCTGATAAATATACTAATACTAATGAGGACAATGGATAAATTTTCCATTTATTCCATCCCACCATAGTTCCTTGATTTGAAGACACTTATTGGATTTAAGATGGCACATTTATTTAGCAGTAACTTTCAAAAAGAACCATTAAGGGGCACCTGGGTGGCTCAGATGGTTAAGTGTCTGCCTTTGGCTCAGGTCATGGTCCCAGAGTCCTGGGATCGAGCCCCACATAGGGCTCCCTGCTCAGCGGGAAGCTAGCTTCTCCCTCTCCCTCTGCCTCTCCCCCTGCTCATGCTCTCTCTCTCTGTATCTCTGTGTCTCAAATGAATAAATAAAATCTTAAAAAAAAAAAAGAACCATTAAACCACATCAGATTTCTTAAACTACCAAACTTATCTGGATCATTACATTCTACCTTTTTGTTTAGCATTACAGAGTTTGAGAGTAAGTCTTCAACATATTGAGAATATAAGGGTCCTTCTGAATCACATCTCAACACTTGCAGCCATTGTGGTTTACAACATGGTCACGTTTGTAATCTGAACTGATGATAGTGAATTCTTTAGGACCCTTAGGACCCTTTAAGACTGTTAAATATTAAAGTATATTAAAGACTATCAGAGTTTTGTTTTTGTTTCTTATTTTGTTCAACTCAGAGTTTTGACTTGCTCCATTGCTGGAAGTTAACTGGCTTTCTTTAAATGACAGGAAGCTTTGAACAAAGAAACTTCTAGATCCTGAGTGACAATTCTTCATGTTATGTGAATTGGTCACACCTGTCTCCTCCAGATTTGGGAAGTTCTATCAGCTATTCCTGAGAGACTGGCTGTTTGTACTGCCTTTAATTGCATTGCCTGTTGAAAACAGGCTTTGTGTGTGTGTGTGTGTTCAATATTATTTATTTATTTATTTATTTATTTATTTATTAAAGATTTTTATTTATTGGGACGCCTGGGTGGCTCAGTCGTTAGGCATCTGCCTTCCGCTCAGGTCATGATCCCAGGGTCCTGGGATCGAGCCCCGCATTGGGCTCCCTGCTCAGCAGGGAGCCTGCTTCTCATTCTCCCACTCCCCCTGCTTGTGTTCCCTCTCTCGCTGTGTCTCTCTCTGTCAAATAAATAAATAAAATCTTTTAATAAAAAAAAATTTTATTTATTCTAGAGAGAGAGCATGTGAGCAGGGGAAGGGGCAGAGGGAGAGGGAGAGAGAGAATCTCAAGCAGACTCCAAGCTGAGCACAGAGCCCAATGCAGGGCTTGATCTCACGACCCTGAGTTCATGACCTGAGCTGAAATCAAGAGTCAGATGCTTAATCGCCTGAGCTACCCAGGAGCCCCAATATTATTTATTTTTAAATTTTTTTTCAAAGATTTTACTTTTAAATCATTTCTACACCCAATGTGGGGCTCAAACTTACAACACCAAGATCAAGAGTCACATGCTCTTGAGCCAGCCAAGCACCCCTGATATTATTTTGTTTTAATGCTTCATCATAACATCATCTTCTGAAAGACATTTTAAGCAATAATTAAAAATCCGAAGTTTAGTTATAATTTGTCACCAATGCAAATAACTTGCAGAGGTGAGAAAAGGAGAAGTACATTCACTGTTCGGCACTAAATGTTTCCACGCTTGGGCCTTCCCACTTGTGTTATCCCAGATAGTGACAACTTACTTTTCTGCCTGGCAGCTGGTAGGAAAGTAAGGGTTGACATTGATTGTAAATTGTAAAGACATACTCCAATTCCAGCAGTATAAAATATGAAAAATTTTGCATTTACAATTACAACATTAACATGGTTGCCTAAGTGTTTGCTTCCTTTGCAAGACTATGCACTCCTTAGTTCTGCTATTTTTTCTACTTCATCTCTGTGTTGCTAGTGTCCAGTATAGTGCTTGGTATGTATTATGTGCTCAGTAAAAACTGTGGCATGAATGGGTAAATGCAAACTATAAGCTAGTCAGGTAACAAATGGTACATGTTCATCTTTCAGTTTTTTAGTTGGACTGACATAGGTTTGAAAGGCTGGATCTCAATTTATTCTTCCTTGTTCGGTGAATTGTGATGGAGATGCTTTGTTGCTCAATTTGAAGAATATTTTTCTCAAATTCAGGAGGAAAAGGGTCACATAAATGGATACAATTTGCTCACTTAAATTGTCCATGAATCTTCAAAATTTGCTTCTACTTCTCTAAAAGGGAGCAGCTCACAAGTGAATAAACAAGTAGCAAATATTAACAGGACATTTTAGAAATATCTGATCGTTCTTATGTCCAGAGACTGATTTTTCAAGGAAATGTATGCTGAAGGCTGTGATTCTTTATTGCATATCCATATCCGTACAGTATATAAGCTAGTAAAATTGTTCTTGGTTGATAGGATTAAATTAAATAAATCAATATCTCATGGTGTTATTCTTAACTGTTCAGGAGTTGGGACTAGATGCCCTGTCCACCCAGAGGTTTTTAAAGAGGGAAGCATGAAAAGCCTGGGAATGGGGTGTTCTAGGTATCCATTGCTATGTAACAAACTATCCCAAACTTACTAGCTTAAGCCAGCAACCATTTTAGTATCTCTCACAATTTAGTGCCTAAGGAATTTAGCAGAAGCATTCTCCATGGCATCACCTAAAATCACTTGGCAGTATTCAACGGGAGGCTGAGCTGACCGGAAGGGTACAAGTTGACCTTACTCACATGTCTGGTGGCTTGGCAAGTCGGGTGAAAGGCTGAGTTCACCGTTATTGTCCACTGGCATGCCTACATGTGGCTTTCCTATCATGGTGGCCTCAGGACAATTTGTCTTCTTACTTGGCAGCCCAGAATTGCATGACTATTGTGACCCAATCTCAGAAGCACGTAGTGGCACCTCCATCATGTTCTATGGGTCGGAACCTGCCCAGATTCAAGAGGCGGGGACATAGACCCCCATCTCTCAAAGAAATGAGCATCAAAGAATTTGCAGGTTTGTTTTAAAACTGCCATGAGCGGGGTGCCTGGGTGGCTCAGTCGATTAAGCATCAGACTCTTGATTTTGGTCACATCATGATCTCAGGGGTCATGAGATCAAGCCCCGTGCTCGGGTTCCTCACTCAGCGGAGAGTCTGCTTGAGATTCTCTCCCTCCCTCCCTCTTCCTCTGCCCCTGCCCCCCTCTCTAAAATAACCAAATACATCTTTTAAAAAAACTAAAACTGTCATGGGCGTGGAAGTGGGGAGAGTCCAATAGGAAGCCAAATGTATAGGGGAAAAGACTGCATGTCCATCAAACCTGAAGGTGTATGGTGAGGCTGCAAAGTGGGAGAAGGAAAACAAGGTCAGAACTGAAGGACCAAGAGTCAGCAACTGCAGGATTGGAGGAACACCGGCATCAGCTATCCAGAAGTAGATCTATGAGCAGCAAGAGATGCCGGAATGTCCCTTTAGAAGAGTGGTGCAGTGCCTTGTGGATGTGACATGGGGTAATATTGCCCCTCAGAGGTTGCTTCTTTGTGCTTGGACATCTGAACCGGTCTCATAATGTGGTCACCAGAAATCACCATTTCCTCTTCTCAACAACTCAGTCCTTCTTCTGTTCTACAGATCCCTCCTCTAAACCCTGACCAGGGATCACTGTATTCCTGGTCCTTCCTCAGGTACAAGCTTCTGCTCAGTTCCCTGGTCCACCCATTGCTTAATCTCAGGGGGTCTTTAGGACAGCACGCCATGGAGAGATTCAGGGCTTCCCTGGCTTCATGAAACTGCTAGCAGGACCTCCATCTTCATTAGTCGATCTCAGATCTGTCCCTTGCATCTTGCCTTCCTCTTATTTTCCCCACCATCTTCGGTCTCTTTCCTTTGCTGCTTACCCTGCTGTTCCAATCCCTGAGTGCTAGTTCCCCTGGGGTTCTCCTGAGGCTTTCCCGGAACCGATATTCTTCACCCCACATTCCCCACTCTCAGGATAGCGGCTTGTTGAACTGTCAGGAAATCTGCAAGCTCCTTGGCTTCACATGGATAGCTTCAACTTGGCCGTGGTGGCGCTGCCATAAACCAGCCTCTCTGCCCCAGAACAGGTTGTTAAACACTTACCAGCACACGACGGCCCGCCTCTTTACGATTTTATTCTCTCTCCCCTTGCCTCCCTCCAGCTCTGTCTGAATTTCACTCAGAAAGCACCGTTTCCACTTGCTGTCGGGTCACAGAACATTTGCACTGGAAAATATGAAAGGGTTTGGAGCCGGTGACTTGGCTTCTCTAAGCCCTCATCTCTAGTCCGTAAAGGGGTGACAACGACATCCTCCTCGTAGGTTGTGGTGGGACGAGACCTGGTCACGCAGGTCTGGACTCAGCAAATACTCAGTACTTGCTGGCAGGTAGCACCCTGCTGTTCCCACCCCGCCCAGCCTTGTGTCACTCATTTATTCTCAGAGGCTTTTTGGAGTTGTGTTCTGTGAGAAGCTGGCACCAGGGATTCATCAATGACGTGTGTTTCGAGTTGAGAGAAATCATTTTCATGGTGGAAAAAGCTCACAACAATCCATGCACACTCGCTTATACTGTGATGAACTGCGGAAACCAGGTCTCCTGCAAGGCTAGCCCATGGGCAGTTCTCAGGCATTCTGAATACCAATTCTTGCATTGTAATCCATGCTGGTATTCTTTTACTTGGACAAAGCTATTATTCTTCTGCGAATACCTACATGGCATGTGTCTACATTCGACTTTGCCCAAATTTTGGAGGACCAGCTTCTCCATGTGCTTGTGCACTGAGATCTGATGTGAGTCATTCGGGCAAAATGTGTTAACAGCCCTTCCCCGCTCTACCCTGGACTCTGAAACGCACACATCCCATTCTATGCAACATCTGATGTCGACAATGGCTTTTGCCCAGTGGAATTCCTATGTGATTCTTTTTTTTTTTTTTTTTTAGAGAGGGAGATGGGCATGGGTGGGGGGGCAGAGAGAGAGGGAGAGAGAGAATCTTAAGCAGAATCCATGCCCAGTGTGGAGTGCCCATGCAGGGCTCCATATCACAACCCTGAGATCATGACCTGAGCTGAAATCCACAGTCGGATGCTTAACCAACTGCGTCTCCAGGGCACCCCTATCTGATTCTTTCTAAAAAACTGGTTTTACTGGGAAAAAAAAATTTTTTTTCTTATGCTAATGTTATTATATTTGATAAGATTAATTACCCCCACTTTTAAAAATGCATATTTCAATAGCTAATAAGGATGTCAAAAAATGCATAAAGTAAAAATTAAAGGAAAAAATAGATGTTATTCATTAGACTTTGAAAAGTGCCAAGGACTTTTTTCGCTGCTCCATGGCTCCTATGGACAAATTCATTTTAAAGTCAGGTTAATGAGGCATAATTTACATGCAGTAAAATTTCCCTATTTTAGTGTACAGTTCTATGACTTTTGACAAACTCGTGTGTGTAGGTATAGGACATTTCCAGTCCTCCCCCAAATTCTCTAAGGCCCCTTGTAGCTGATCCCCTTCTCTCATCTCCAAGCCCTGGCAATCACTGATCTATTTTCAGTGCCTATAGTTTTACCTTTTCCAGAAAGTTGTATTAACAGAATCATACACTACGTAGCCTTTCAAGTCTGGCTCCTTTTCCCCAGCTAACACATTTGAGATGCACCCATGATGCACTTGTACTGATGGTTTGTTCTTTGTTATTGCCGAACAGTATTCCGTTGTGTGCACATGCCAGTTTATCCATTCACCAAGGGGAAGGACATTTGGGTGGTTTTCAGGTTTTGGTGATTATGAATCAAGCCTCTATACATATTTGCATATAGACCTTTTTTTTTTTTTTTAAAGATTTTTATTTATTTATTTGACAGAGAGAGAGATAGGGAGAGAGGAAACACAAGCAGGGGGAGTGGGAGAGGGAGAAGCAGGCCTCCCGCGGAGCAGGGAGCCTGATGCGATGCGGGACTCTATCCCAGGACCCTGGGATCATGACCCCGAAGGCAGACGCTTAACCGACTGAGCCAACCAGGCGCCCCTGCATGCAGACTTTTATATGAACAGAGGTTTTCATTTCCCTTGGGTAAATCCCTGGATCATGTTCTTGGCTCCCCACAGCTCCTGTGACTCCCCAAGGTCTGTTGCCTTAACCTCAGCACCCGGGCCTGGAGAGTTGAGTACTGTTCTTACTTCAAGCGAAGACACATGGATTCTAGAGTCAGGGAGCAGTTTCAGTATTTAGATCTCCAGACAGCTGTCATACCCTCGATGGAGACAGGAAAATAAATAATAAGCAGACAAAGAGATGGGTGATAGATTGAGGGAGGAGAAAAGAGGACGAATAAGGCAAGTGAGCACGAGATAGGTCTCCTATGTCAGGTGCTGTAATTAAGGGCTTCTTCTTAATTAGCAGCCCAGCTGCCTATAAAATTGAATTGTGCTTCTCTGCTTATAAACTGGAATCGTGACTCACTGAATTATGACGTGCTTGAATTCACTCTTGCCATTTGAGTGTATGCGCTAATGTATTGCAGCTGATATTTGGACTAAAGTGAAATGATTAGGAGGTCTCTGGTCATCAGAGGTCTTTTATTAATAATTCTATTTGAAGAATAATAATAGCAAACACTTACTGAGTACTTGCCACCGTTCCTGTTCTAAGGACTTTATGTATGTGAGCTCATTTAACCATCACAACCTTAAGAGCTAGAAATAACTGTCCTTACCTTAGATTTTACAGAATTCAAGGTCCAGAGAGGTTAAGGACAATGAGCAAGTGAACAAGCTGCATGCAAACACAAGCCATCTGGCTCAAGAGCCCAATTGCTTAGCCACTAGGCTATCCTGTCCCTACATGCCTGCCATTATGAGCCAGACATTTGGCGTCTCTTTGGTCTTCATACTGGCTCAGCAAGGTGACTTCTTATTATCCCTATTTTTCAGATGGGGGAATTGAGACTCAGAGAAATTTAATAACTAGGGCAAGGTCTCCTGATTGGTGGGTCATGGAGTTGGGAATCGAATCCAAGTTAGTTCTCGTTCTCTGTACCACCTTCCCCTGCCTCTAATAAAATTACTTGGTTTGCCTTGGACTTGACCTAAGTTGAGAGGCTGTCGAAGACATGAAATGAAGATGAATTTGTCTGAGCCTCTGTTAACCTGCTGTCCAGGCTCCGCACGTTCGGCCTGCCTGTGCCTGCTAGGAGCTTGCTCCATGCAGCCTGCTGGCCCCAGAGAGTGGCTCTATGGGGACCAGGAGGCATAGTGTAAAAATATTCTGATTTTTACCTGGCCTTTTCTCAAACAATAAACTCCCCTAGGAAAGTTGGGAAAAAAACAAACAATAAATGCCTATTAAGGATATACTTAAAATATATGTCCTTTTCATTCGTTTGACTCACATTTCTTTAATAGGCTGCGTATTCTGAGCACCATGCTTGCTCTAATTAGTTTTTTCATCATGTGATGCTGGTCTCTGGAGGAAGAGCATGCTTGAAAGTTTGAGTAGCAGCAATGGCTATAAAACCACCAAATAAGCCCATCATTCCCTTGGCTGAGCTTCCAAGTGGTGGAGGCAACAGCCAGCCTGGTCTTTATCAATCTTACCTTCCATAAAAATGCCCTGATATGGCGGAGGCTTGGTTCTTATTATTTATTTTATCAATATTGGGCATCTGCTTTGTGCTAAGCTTTGTGTTTGGCACTTTTGGATGTTTGCTATCTCTAGTTCGCACAACAGACTTAATGTATACCTCTGTCTCTCTCCTGAATTACGGGCTCCTGAGTGTAGGGAAATATGTCATCAAGGATGAATTGGATCTGGTTTTCTATCACCCAGGAGCCCCTAGTTTAGTTGGAGAAACTGATATATATATATATATATATATATATATATATATATATATATATATATATATATATATATATAAAATCTGAAACCATGGCACACAATGATAGTGCAATATTATTCCAACAATAATAAACATTTAAGGAAAGGGCATCATGGTCCTGGCACGGTGCTAAATCACACTTTATAGGCTTCTTTAATCTTTAGTAAAATCGGTGCTGTATGGGTTATCTATTACCATAATAATGCTGCATAAGGACCATAAAACCTCAGTGGCATGCGACAATGTTTATTTTTGCTCACAGGTCTGTGCATCAGCTGGGAACGCCTGCTTGTGGAGCAGCTGACTGTTGGCTGAGACACCTCCGCCAGGTTCTCTCCTGCATCTGGGCAGCCAGGAACTGGCCAGGATGGGAAGGTCTCAGATGAAACGGTTTGCCTCCATTTTACTGGGTCTCTCCTCCTCCGGCATTCTCACGACAGAGGCAGGATTCCAAGGAGTATAGAAACCTCTGGAGGCCAACACATGAAACTGGCACATGGTCAATTCTGCTGCATGGGCACTTGGCCAAAGCAAATTTACAAGGGTAACCTAGATTCAGGGAACGGGGAATAGGCCCCGCCTCTTGATGAGAGGCACTGTAAAGTTATACTGCAAAGAGCATGGATACCACAGGGGCGAAGAATTGTAGCCACTTTTGCAACCTTCCCAGGGACGATTATCCCCATTTTACAGATGAGGGAGCTGAGGCATAGAGAGGTACCTAAACTCGCATGGAAAGTAGTGGCAACATTCACAAAAAGGCTGTGGAAGTATTGGTGAAGGGAGAGATGGATGCTTTTACAAATGCCTGAATGTTTCTTCAGTGTGGGGATAAATCGGAACGGGGGCACCGTTGATGCCTTGCCCCAGTTCAGACCAGGACCACCTTCAGGTTCACCGGCAGCTGCTTGGGCAGCTCCTGAACACTGACACCTTCTCACCTCAAGGGACTCTCTCTGCTCCTCTGCTTGAGGCTTTCTCCAGAGCCATCAATGTTTACTTACCTCCTTGCAGGACAGGCTTCAGGTGTCAGAGCTAATACCCCAGAGGAGCCCCTCAACCAAGGTAGGAGAGCAGCGGGGGAACCAATACCCCAGCCTACATCCCACAGTAGAACAATTCTGTGGCACATTTTACAGAGTTCCTCAGATGATCCCCGTAGGAATTGGACCCCAGGTGACTCTCGGTAGTAACCTGCTCATTAACACACACCTTTCCGCCTTCCTACGAAGCCACCTACACCCGAGCCCTTGTCTCTGCTTCTGTAGAAAATTACACTAAGACACCTTGAAGGACGCATCAGGTGTTGGCAGATAGAGGGAGGCTGGTATACTGTGGTCGGTAGAGGATCTTGTTTGAATAAAGTCCTGAAGCTGTTCTAAGGTAGTCTGTTCTGTTTGTCAAGAAGTGCTTTCCAGAACATTGGGCTGATTCTGTAACATGTTAGCAAACATGAGGGGTACCACTCACTCAGTTACTCATTATGCATGTTCATATTTATTTTTTCCTTTTTAACAAATCAACTTTACTTGTTAAAAAAGAAATTCAGGCATATTGTAGAAAAATTAGAAGTAGAAAAGTTAAGTAAAAAAGGAAGACAAAATGCATAATCTTACCACACAGGAAATTCCTACTAAAATTTTTTTCTTTTTTTTTTAAGATTTCATTTATTTATTTGCCAGAGAGAGAGAGAGCATGAGAAGGGGGAGGGGCAGAGAGAGAGAGAAGCAGACTCCCTTCTGAGCAGGGAGCCTGATGCCACCCAGGCACCCCTAAAATTTTTTTCTGTATTTCCTTTTGGTTTCTCTTGTAGGCATATTTTAGTATATTTCATATGTGCTGTATATTCAATTTTGTATTCTCATTTCCCCCTTAACATCAGAGTAAAAGCATTTTCTACTATTAACAAATCTCTAGAAATCTAACTTCTAATGACTGCTTTATGTTATATCATGTGAATATCACATAGTTTTCCTTACTCATCCCCCCCGCTTCTGGACATTGAGTCTAAATTTTCTTTGTGCAAACACTCCTACTTTAACATCTTGTGTAATCACAAATTATATATTAATCTCAAATCTTCCTTTTAGGATTGACTCCTAGAAATAGAATTAGTAGGTTACAGGGTTCACAAGTTTTGGCCACCAAAATCTTAACTTTAACATTTAAGTTTGCTGAGCACAGATATCTACCTCAGTACCTGCAGAGGTTTTAATTAAGAACCTTCTTTCATATAATCAACATGTATTTATTGAGCACCTATAATGTTCAGGCATGATCCTAGGTACTGAAGATACAGCAATGAACAAAACAAACAAAAATCCCTGATCTGGGTAACTCCAAGATGAACCTTGAACATCGTCTAATGTTCAGAGAGTAATGAGGTACCCCCCAAAAGGATGAGTGCATGTCACAAGGACACAGAGCCTACTCAAAAGGGTTTCCAGCAAAATCTAAGACATTTAAGGACCAAATAATGAAAGACAACGGTGAATTATAAATCATTAAAAATTAGAAATAGATGAATCCACTTTAATAATGGGTAGATAAACAAGGGAGAAGGGAAGGCTCTTACATATAGTAAAATGCGAAGTCCCCATTGATAGATTTGCATGGAGTGCTAAAGTTGGAGGTTACCCCTTACCAGCATCACAATAAAGGTAAGCTCAGGCAAGGATCATCAATGGTTCTAAACCTAGGAGATAATTTTCATAAGTGACAGGACATTTGCATGAGCTTAAGTGTCTCTCTAGAGATTGGTCATCAGTTTTAGGGGAGAGAACAGTAACTGTATGGTGCAGAAATCAGACAACACCTTGACCAGATGATTAAAACTGACACCACCCATGAGGGGCAGGTGGATATTGTATATTTCCAGATGTCCTTTATTGAGAAGGACACATATCACCTATGGTGAATTCTGGCTGGGGGTGCATACCAGAATCTAACCATGAGGACATATCAGATGAACCCCACATGAGGAAACTTCTGTTGAGACACACACAGAGAGAGAGAGTGAGAGAGAGAAGCGCTCTAGTCTTCAAAAGTGCCAATGTCATAAAATACAAAGAAAGGCTAAAAATGGGAAGGGGAAATGCTATAAAGGACAGTATGGGGTCAATTGACATTTTGGGTCCATTGACATTATTGGGTCAGTTGTCAGTTGGAATATAGTAAGTAGCCTAAAGTGTTTTACCAGAGTTAAATGTACTGAAGTTGATAACCATCATGTGGTTATTTAGGAGAATATCCCAATTCATGGAAAATATACACTGAAGTAATTAGAAGTAATAATGTGGTTATATAATTAAAATAATCATTGGGGGCACCTGGGTGGCTCAGTCGGTTGGGCGTGGGACTCTTGACTTTGGCTCAGGTCATGGTCTCAGGGCTGTGAGATGGAGCCCCACGTAGGGTTCTGTGCTCAGCATGGAGTCTGCTTGGGATTCTCTCTTTCCCTCTGCCCCTTCACTTGCTCACGTACTCTCTTTCTCTCTTAAATAAATAAATAAATAAATAAAATCTTTTTAAAAAATCTCTTATGTTTTCTATACAAGAGGGAAGGAGTGAAGTATAAAGCATATGGCTTTATAATACTAAAGCTAAATTGCTAAGGGTAGGTGCTAAGGCTAGGTGAATCTGGGGAAAGGATACAAGGATGTTCTTTGTACTATATGTTTGTCACTTTTCTGTGTTTGAAATTATTTCCTAATAAAAAGTTACACACAAAAAAACCTCCTCTGACCCCATTGAGCTTGCATTCATGAAAATTACAAAAAGATTGGACACTACCTGAACCCACATACTGGAATGAAAGCTGCTTGGACATTTGACTAAACATGTACTTACGCATAATCACTTCCAGGGTCACCTTCTAATACCCTCTCTCCGTGATAGGATGGGGATCCTCAACAAGAGGAGTGGAGATCCTCCGTCTGCACCCCACTTCTTCATGGGTCTGTCCACCTCTCATCCCCCTATAGTTCCACATGGTAATATTTCCCATCTCAAGGCTTTGACAGTCAGGCTCCAAGCAGGACAGTGGGAACCTTCTGAGTATTTAACAGGGAGTTTAACACAGGACTTGGTTAGTTGGGTGATGGAAGAGTTGAGAAGACAAAGGGGAGAGAGAGATGGGCCAGAGATTTGCAAGGGCAGAAAGCCACTGCCGCCCCTTTGGAAGGGGCAAAGGGAGAAGGCACGCTGCTGGAGCCCAGGGGCTGGGCTCACCTGGTCAATGCCAGAACCACCACGAGCCATCTGGCAGGCGCCAGCAGCTCTGACCCAGGGATGCTGCTGCAGGGGGAGGGACTGTCCAGGGGCAGAGGGAAGTCCCTGCTTCTCCCTTCCTTGGGTTCCAGTCTCCCACGACGGCACCCAATGGGAGCCAGCTCACAGGGCAGCCTGGGGAATGCAGCCGGTCAGGGTCAGCCCATCTCTCCCCCTCTTAACGTACACACCTTGCAGGATCCAGAGCAGAGGAGGAGAAAGGTGGAGAAATGGATCTTAGCACAGCCACCCCCCTGACCTTACTGTTATTTGCAGATAGTCCTTGGCTTTGCGATGTTTGAAATCCCCTTAACATCTGATCTTTAGGAAGGTGTGGCTTCTCTCATATCTTATAATGTAAATTTTTGGTCTGAGTTCTTGGGCCTGTGATTCCGTCTCCCTGTGCTAAGTTCTCCCCCTGTTGGCCATTATCCCTGTCAAGCCGACCTAGACCAGGGGTGGTTTCTGTGGTGGAGCAGAGCTGTCCCTGAAGTACTGTCCAGTATTCGCTTGGTGGCTGCATCTCTGGGGGTGTTAATCATGCGCCTCCTGCTCTCCCGTTGGTCCAGTTGCTGTTTCCTGTTTTAACCCCCTCCGGTGGAAGAGTCTCTTCACTTGGGACCCAGTCTGAAAGTGGTGTTCCCCACCAGGCAGTGCTTTGGCACGACCCTAGCGCCACCATTCAGGGATGCTCCTGCCACATCACTTCATGCCCAGTGATTTTTCGGTTGTCTTTTGGTTTGGTTGACTCTTTCTTTTGCTGTGCAAAAGCTTTTTATCTTGATGAAGTCCCAATTGTTCATTTTTGCCCTTGCTTCCCTTGCCTTTGGCAATGTGTCTAGGAAGAAGTTGCTGCGGCTGAGGTCGAAGAGGTTGCTGCCTGTGTTCTCCTCTAGGATTTTGATCGACTCCTGTCTCACATTTAGGTCTTTCATCCATTTTGAGTTTATTTTTGTGTGTGGTGTAAGGAAATGGTCCAGTTTCATTCTTTTGCATGTGGCTGTCCAATTTTCCCAACACCATTTATTGAAGAGACTGTCTTTTTTCCATTGGACATTCTTTCCTGCTTTGTCGAAGATAGTTGACCATAGAGTTGAGGGTCCATTTCTGGGCTCTCTATTCTGCTCCATTGATCTATGTGTCTGTTTTTGTGCCAGTACCATACTGTCTTGATGATTACATCATTTGTAATGTACATTTGTAATGTACAAATGATTACATTTGTAATAGAGCCCAAAGTCTGGAATTGTGATGCCACCAGCTTTTCTTTTCTTTTCCAACATTCCTCTGGCTATTCGGGGTCTTTTCTGGTTCCATACAAATTTTAGGATTATTTGTTCCATTTCTTTGAAAAGAGTTGATGGTATTTTGATAGGGATTGCATTAAATGCATAGATTGCTCTAGGTAGCATTGACATCATCACAATATTTGTTCTTCCAATCCATGAGCATGGAATGTTTTTCCATTTCTTTGTGTCTTCCTCAATTTCTTTCATGAGTATTTTATAGTTTTCTGAGTACAGATTCTTTGCCTCTTTGGTTAGATTTATTCCTAGGTATCTCATGGTTTTGGGTGCAATTGTAAATGGGATCGACTCCTTAATTTCTCTTTCTTCTGTCTTGTTGTTGGTGTAGAGGAATGCCACTCATTTCTGCGCATTGATTTTATATCCTGCCACTTTACTGAATTCCTGTATGAATTCTAGCAGTTTTGGGGTGGAGTCTTTGGGGTTTTCCACATAAAGTATCATATCATCTGCAAAGAGTAAGA
Organism: Mirounga leonina; assembly: GCF_011800145.1. Taxonomy (NCBI): domain Eukaryota; kingdom Metazoa; phylum Chordata; class Mammalia; order Carnivora; family Phocidae; genus Mirounga; species Mirounga leonina. The sequence continues at coordinate 61,837,259 of NW_023270323.1, read as the reverse complement.
GTTTGACTTCTTCTTTGCCGATTCGGATGCCTTTGATTTCTTTTTGTTGTCTGTTGCTATGGCTAGGACTTCTAGTACTGTGTTGAATAGCAGTGGTATATGGACATCCCTGCCGCGTTCCTGACCTTAGCAGGAAAGCTCTCAGTTTTTCCCCATTGAGTATGATATTTGCTGTGGGTTTTTCATAGATGGCTTTTATGATATTGAGGTATGTACCCTCTATCCCTACACTCTGAAGAGTTTTGATCAAGAAAGGATGCTGTACTTTGTCAAATGCTTTTTCTGCATCTATTGAGAGGATCATATGGTTCTTGTTCTTTCTTTTATTAATGTATTGTATCACATTGATTGATTTGCAGATGTTGAACCAAACTTGCAGCCCAGGGATAAATCCCACTTGGTCGTGGTGAATAATCCTTTTAATGTACTGTTGGATCCTATTGGCTAGTATTTTGGTGAGAATTTTTGCATCCATGTTCATCAATCAGGGTTATTGGTCGATAATTCTCCTTTTTGATGGGGTGTTTGTCTGGTTTTGGGATCAAGGTAATGGTGGCCTCATAAAACAAGTTTGGAAGATTTCTTTCCATTTCTACTTTTTGGAACAGTTTCAGAAGAATATGTATTAATTCTTTAAATGTTTGGTAGAATTCCTGTGGGAAGCCATCTGGCCCTGGGCTCTTGTTTTTGGGAGATTTTTGATTAGTGGTTATAGGTCTGTTCAAGTTTTCTATTTCTTCCTAGTTCAGTTTTGGTAGTTGATACATCTTTAGGAATGTATCCATTTCTTCCAGATTATCTAATTTGCTGGCATATAGTTGCTCATAATGTGTTTTTATAATTGCTTGTATTTCTTTGGTGTTGGTTGTGATCTCTCCTCTTTCATTCATGATTTTATTTATTTGAGCCATTTCTCTTGTCTTTTTGATAAGTCTGACCAGGGGTTTATCAATCTTATTAATTCTTTCAAAGAACCAGCTCCTAGTTTCGTTGATCTGTTCTACTGTTCTTTTGGTTTCTATTTCATTGATTTCTGCTCTGATCTTTATTATTTCTCTTCTCCTGCTGGATTTAGGCTTTATTTGTTGTTCTTTCTCCAGCTCCTTTAAGTGTAGGGTTAGGTTGTGTATTTGAGACCTATCTTGTTTCTTGAGAAAGGCTTGTATTGCTATATACTTTCTTCTTTGGACCGCCTTTGCTGCAACCCAAAGATTTTGAACAGTTGTGTTTTCATTTTCATTTGTTTCCATGAATTTTTTAAATTCCTCTTTAATTTCCTGGTTGACCCATTCATTCTTTAGTAGGATTCGCTTTAGCCTCCATGTATTTGAGTTCTTTCTGACTTTCCTCTTGTGATTGAGTTCTAGTTTCAAAGCATTGTGGTCTGAAAATAGGCAGGGAATGATCCCCATCTTTTGGTACTGGTTGAGACCTGATTTGTGACCTAGGATGTGATCTATCCTGGAGAATGTTCCATGGGCACTAGAGAAGAATGTGTATTCTGTTGCTTTGGGATGGAATGTCCTGAATATATCTGTGAAGTCCACTTGGTCCAGTGTGTCATTTAAAGTCTTTATTTCCTTGTTGATCTTTTGCTTAGATGATCTGTCCATTTCAGTGAGGTGGGTGTTAAAGTCCCCTACTATTATTGTATTGTTGTCAATGTGTTTCTTTGCTTTTGTTATTAATTGGCTGCTCCCATGTTAGGGCCATAGATATTTACAGTTGTTAGATCTTCTTGTTGGATAGACCCTTTAAGTATGATATAGGATCCTTCCTCATCTCTTATTATAGTCTTTGGTTTAAAATCTAATTTGTCTGAAATAAGGATTGCCACCCCAGCTTTCTTTTTGTGTCCATTAGCATGGTAAATTGTTTTCCATCCCCTCACTTTCAATCTGGGGGTGTCTTTGGGTCTAAAATGAGTCTCTTGCAGACAGCATATTGATGGGTCTTGTTTTTTTATCCACTCTGATAGCCTGTGTCTTTTGATTGGGGCATTTAGCCCATTTACATTCAGGGTAACTATGGAAAGATATGAATTTAGTGCCATTGTATTGCCTGTGAGGTGACTGTTACTGTATATTGTCTGTGTTCCTTTCTGGTCTATGTTACTTTTAGGCTCTCTCTGTGCTTAGAGGACCCCTTTCAATATTTCTTGTAGGGCTGGTTTTGTGTTTGCAAATTCTTTTAGTTTTTGTTTGTCCTGGAAGTTTTTTATCTCTCCTCCCATTTTCAATGACAGCCTAGCTGGATATAGTATTCTTGGCTGCATATTTTTCTTGTTTAGTGCTCTAAATATATCATGCCAGTCCTTTCTGGCCTGCCAGGTCTCTGTGGATAGGTCTGTTGCCAATCTAATGTTTCTACCATTGTAGGTTACAGACCTCTTGTCCCGAGCTGCTTTCAGGATTTTCTCTTTGTCTCTGAGACTTGTAAGTTTTACTATTAGATGTCAGGGTGTTGACCTCTTTTTATTGATTTTGAGGGGGGTTCTCTGTGTCTTCTGGATTTTGATGCTTGTTTCCTTCCCCAAATTAGGGAAGTTCTCTGCTATAATTTGCTCCAATATACCTTCTGCCCCCCTCTCTCTTTCTTCTTCTTCTGGGATCCCAATTATTCTAATATTGTTTCATCTTATGGTATCACTTATCTCTTGAATTCTGCCCTCGTGATCCAGTAGTTGTTTATCTCTCTTTTTCTCAACTTCTTTATTCTCCATCATTTGGTCTTCTATATCACTAGTTCTCTCTTCTGCCTCATTTATCCTAGCAGTTAGACCCTCCATTTTTGATTGCACCTCATTAATAGCCTTTTTGATTTTGACTTGGTTAGATTTTAGTTCTTTTATTTCTCCAGAAAGGATTTCTCTAGTATCTTTCATGCTTTTTTCAAGCCCAGCTAGTATCTTAATAATCATCATTCTGAACTCTAGTTCCGACATCTTACTAATGTCCATATTGATTAGTTTCCTGGCAGTCGGTACTGACTCTTGTTCTTTTTTTTGAGGTGAGTTTTTCCATCTTGTCATTTTGTCCAGAGAAGAACAGATGAATGAGAGAACAAAATGCTAACAGGGTAACAATGACCCCAGAAAAATATACACCAAACAAATCAAAAGAGACCTGAAACTGGGGGGGAAAGAAAGAAAAAGGAAAAAAAAAAAAAGAATATGATCAAATATGATCAGGCTGGTGAATAGATCAGTGCCCCACACTAGATTTGGGCTGTATTTTGGTCTGTTAGAAGAAACTGTCTCCCAAAATTTTAAAGAAAAAAAAACTTATATATGTACAAAAATAAGGGTAACTACAATGAAGAGTTAGAATACGACTGTAAAGATGAAAATTATAAAAGATTTTATAAAAGGAATTGATAAGATAAGAAGTTGGTTGAAAAAAGAAAGAAGAGAAATTAAAGAAAAAAAAAAGGGAGAGAATGTGATCAGGCAGGAGACTAGAACAAAGCCATACACCAGAGATTTAGGGTATATTTTGGTCTGTTAGAAGAAACTGTATCCCAAAATTTTAAAGAGAGAACAACTTATATATATATACCTAAAATAAGGTTAAGTACAATGAAGGGATAGAATATGACTCTTCCAGAAAGTGGTTGCTTTTCTGTTCATAGAGTTGCTGCTATTCTTTTCTTCGATCTCCTGTTGAGTTCGTAGGTGTTCAGAATGGTTTGATCCCTATCCAGCTGAATTCCTGGGTCCAGATGAAATCCAGGTCTCCTACTCCTCCGCCATCTTGCTCCTCCAACCCGAAGTTCTTATCTCACTTCTGTCTTGAATCAGCATCCCTTCCAAAATCTTTTGCACTTCTCTCTTGTGGCTTTAAATTCCTCCTGGCCACCTCTGGTTTCAATTTCTTGCTTCCATAGAATGCTCAGCCTTCATTCTACATCCTTTTTGGGGGGCAAGCTCTTCTTTTCCCACATTGCCTGATTGATTTCATTCTGAACATGGCACAGGACTTTGACCTGGGAGGCCATGTGTTTCAAATGCATAGCTACAAAGTGGGGGCCCAATCCTCATTGGATTGTGATGGGAGTGAGAAATAAACATGTATCGTTCAAGGCTTATCTGTTTCAGGTTTCTCCACTCCAGCAGCTAGCATTCCTTACTCAAATATAGACACTTCCCTCAAAGTCCATGTAGACACAGGATAGGAAACTTTTACTGATATTTTGAGTGTGTGTTGGTCGCTTTTAACTCAATAGAGCACATGCCCACACATGCATATACATCCCACCTTAAGATCCCTATTCTAAATGTCCTTTGGCCTTTCTTGTACCATGAGCTTCTTACTGGCCGGTCTTTCATATAAAACCATGATCTATCCCCATATTCCATATTCTTTCCTTCTTCTCATCTCTCCTCACTTTCTCCATTTTAGCAGCCAGTCTCCAAACTAGCCCCTGCCAGCTGATGGTGTGTAGGGGTGCGGCGGGAGGGGGGACCATCATGGGAGGGTTGTACGATAGGGACCCCTGTGAAGAGGACAAAATAAACATGATGAAAGTTGAGAATAAACTAGAAAATTTTCTGCTCCCCCAAATATCCACCTCACAGCCTCTAATTCTGTGCTTTGTTCTTTTAGATCTGAAAGCTTTTTAGTCTTCAATAATTCTCTATTAAAATGCAAATACCTACTGGGAGTTGTTAAGCCTTATCAGTTAATAGTTGACTGTTGCAGGAGCATAAGATCCTGCTTTAATGGGGTCAGAATGGCAGAGGGATGGGGTGCTACTGTGGACAAATAGATTCAAGAAGGGGAGACGGTATTTATTGAAGGGGTGTTTTGGGGGGGCTCTTTCCTATATTTTGACCTGAATGAACTCTGCTCACCATTATGCATAGCCCTTTCTTTGCGTTCTGAAGAAAAGTAGTTTTAAAATGGTTGGTTTTTTTCTCCTTGACCTGAGCATAAATTGAATTAAGGAGGGATGCTGGAGTGTCTCTGTTTCACCATGCCTAAATTAGAAAGGGTAAAAGTAATCCAAGGAAAGTGCTACAATGAATCCCCCTCTTGTCTAATTTTAGCTTCATTTGATAGCATCAGTTCCATGGTAAGCAGGTGGCCCTGGTAGCTCAGTGGGTTGCAGCAAAACCCGGACATGGCCAGGATGATGAGTGTTCTTCCTCTGTGGTAGAAGGCAAGGTGGATCCCTACAAGGTAGACTTGCCAAGGTGAGCCCATTAGGAAGCACCAAAAGAGAGCGCAGATGCACATTGCCGACTGACCCCAACTCCTGGGAAAACTTCAGAAACCCAGCGGGACCTCCAGGGGAAATGAAGTTATCCATCCATCAGCTGAGTCCCCAGCAGCCTTCGACCCAAAGCATCTTCTCCATCACCTGCGCTCTCCACCACCACGCCCACCATGCAAGGGAGTGCCTTCAGCAGGAGCCAAGTCTCCTTCATGTCCAAGTGCAAGTGTAAAATGCTTGCAGAATAAATGCATTCACCGAGAATAAGTGACAATGCAGGATCATTTCAAAGCAGAATTGGAAAATAAGAGAAGTCTTCACCACCTCCCCATCCCTTTTCTCCAGAATCCTGTTTTCCTTTTCAGATTGGATATTCAAAATATGTTATAACCAGTAAGGCACCAGCACCAACCAAAGTACAAACAGCCTCGCTCAGAAGCAGGGTCCTGGGGTCACCTGCTGTGCCACATGAACACTTGAGTTCCTGGAGGATCAGGTTCCACAGGAGGGACTGCATTGGCGAAAGTGTACTTGGTTGGCTCAGAATAGCATCTATTTATCCACCAGTGTGGAGGCATTCCAATATTTTGACAACCTATGACCATCCTGGTGTGTCCTGCCTAAGTACCTGCCCCTGCCCTTTCCAGGCACCCTGTTCTAAGCTCCAAAGATGTGGGGAACCTGGGCCTATGAGACTCTACCTTTCAGTGCACCTATGCACTTTGGGGATGGGGGCCAGTGAGCTCAGTGCTAGGGCAGATGTGGGGGTCTTATTTAGAAACTAAGGACCTGGTTGCTCAAGAAGGCAATGTCTGGCAGGACAGGCCACAGCCTCTCCTCATTCCCTGTAGGCAATGGTCACTGGTGTTCCTACCCAGGGAAAGGCTTCCTCTCACAACCAGGTATCAGCTTTCCATGCTTTCTCGTTTTTGCTTGGCTTATTTCCACCACTGAAGAAGCACATACTTCTCCCTTCTCCACAGCCTCCATCCCCCTTTTCAGGAAAAAAAAAAATCTTTAGGCAAACCCACCTCTGCTATTGCTAGAGAAAGGAGAGGAACTGTTTTTGTTGTGTGCACATTAGATTTGGCACAGGGCTCACTTTCTCCTACCTCTGTCCTCGTTCGTGCCTCAAACTTCTCTGTCTGGTACAGGATTCATACCGGTCTTTACATGTAATCATAGACCTTGGTGGAGGGGTTGGGGGACAGGAGGAAGAGGAGAGCAGGGAAGTGAGCTATTTTCAGTTTGGCAAAAATCCAAATGGAAATTATAGATGAACACAACACTCTTGCGTGCAACTAGGGAAATTCAACTTGAGCTGGCGTAGGGGGAAAAAAATGGAATTATTGGCTCATGATATCAATCCACAGGAAGAATGATGGTAGGCTGAGCCTCGGGGACAGCTGAAACGGGGGCCTTAAATGTCACCAGGATGTTCTCACATTCTTGAGCTCTACACCTGTGTTCTTCTATGAGTGTGGGCTTCATTCTCTAGACCGGTGGTTGTCTGCCAGGGATGGAGAGCGATTTTATCCCCTAGGGGCATTTGACGATATATGGGGGGAGAGTGGCATCCAGTGGATAGAGGTCAGGGTGTTCCTAACCTTACTATGATGCACAGAACAGCCCCCCAAAACAAAAAATTATCTGACCACCCCAAATGGCAATAGTAGTTGAGAAACCTGCTCCAAGACCAGCTTCCTCCATGTGGCTGGAAACAAAGCTGTGGGCGGCTCAGGGGCCCACCAGCAGCAGCCTTGGTGATCGGGGGGGGGGGGGGGGGGCGGACACCGAGACTTGCTCATTCTAATCCAAATGGCAAACATCCTATGGAAAAAGAAAAACCTATGATTTCACTTTTATGTGGAATCTAAAAAACAAAACAAACGAACAAACAAAACAAAACAGAAACAGACTCACAGATACATACAGGAAACAGGCTACCGGAGTGGGACATGGTGGGGGGGGCGGGCAAAATAGGTGAAGGGGATTAAGAAGTACAAACTTGCAGTTATAAAATAAATAAGTCATGGGGATGTCATGTGCAACATAGGGAATACAGTCAATAATATTGTAATAGCTTTGTATGATGGCAGGTAGTCACTAGACTTACCACGGGATGATTTTGTAATGTATGAAAATATCAAATCACTATGATGTATACCTGAAACTAATAGGATATTTTATGTCAATTATATTTCCATAATATTAATAATAATAAATCCCAGGGAAATTCTCTGATTGGCTCAGTTTGGTCTGGGGGTTCACTCATAAACTGGTCTGGGGCTAGAATGGAGGTCCAGAAAGGCGAGATTTTAGAAGATCATGAAAACCTTTTTTAGAACCTCAAGTTTGACATTGGGAAGAGGCATTCTCAGAAGAACAAAGGTAAAAAGCAGGTGAAGAAAACATGACAAAGTTACAAATGCTACTACTGAGCAAGTTCAGTTTATTTGGGAGACAACATCTTTTAAAACTAGAGATATGGGAGAAGTAAAGAGAAGCGACCTTTGGTGGAGTAAAGGTTGGGAACCGTATTAATCCAAGCCTTCACTAAAGTACTGCACAGACCAGCCCAGTGTCCCATGCTCCAGACCCTTTCTTTTCCCCATTCCTCCCACGAAGATGATTCCTGGGGGACCCATTCCCCGCTCCAATCTATGGGTGGTAAGTGGCTATTCAGATAAACTAATTATCGCTAATGTTTAGCTAGCTAATGAGTTATTCCTTCCAGATGACATAACGCCTAACCCCATTACAATGTGCATATCCTTTAAAAGGTCCTTAAAGGATATTAGAAATAAAAGAAAATAATGTTAGAAATTTCAGGCAAATGGGAGCTTGGTGGGAAGATATTTTTGTTTTAGAGGCCTTAGGTTTGGGTCATTCATTTAGGGAGCAGGTCACACTGTATCTGAATAAGACACGTTCCAGGTCAACCTTTTCTGAAGTATATGCTATGGAACACTGAGTCCTTGGGGTAGTAGTAAGTGTGGTTGAGCATAAAGATTTCATGAAGCCAGAGGGGGGAGGGCGGGGGAAGAAAAAAGAAAAGAAAAGAAAGATTTCATAATCCAGTCAGCTGGGAAATGCTGGGATTAAGTAAAATTTAGTGGGTTTTTTTTACTGTAGGACTCAGAGCTTTGAATAGAATGGGTACTGTGACCCTCAAGAAGGGAACTATAGTAAGCAAATTTCTGGGCCAAGGAACTCTGTTTGTGGAGACATATTGAACATAGGGTGTAATTACCTTGTTCTGTGACCATTGTCCTTGCATAATTGCTAAGGGCATTCCCTTTCATTCCCCAAAGTGTACTTGTTTGCAGGGTAAATTATATGATCACCTTATTCTAACAGGAACATACTTTGGAAAATGCTTTTCTAGTGTCATCTTTATTTGTGGGGAGCAACTTTTTAATACCACCTTAAGTCAGCCTTAGGAATTCCTCTCTGATGGCATATTTTCACAACTTAGGCATTGAACTTAGAGTCGATTCGCAGTAATTTCCAGATGAGCACAGGATGAGAATGACCTGGAACAATGTCCCCCAGAATACTTCCAAACTGACCTCTTCCCCCATCATTGTTAGCGTTAGAATGCCAGAATCAAAGCATAGACTGTTTCAAATTGGGCAGACCCTAAGGTCATTGCATTGTTAAGGAATTGTTTGGTTGTAAGAGACAGAAACTCAATTTGAACAGGCAGGAAAAAAAAAAAAGTAATTTCAGGAAGAAACTTCTACAAACAGAGGACTTACTTCAGAAACCAGAACATTTTGAGGTACCTTGGGGGCTGAACCCTGTTTTTTTTGTTCTTTTGTTTTTGTTTTTAGAGAGAGAGAGAGTAGGAGCGGGAGCGGGGAGAGAAGGGGAGGGGCAGAGGGAGAGAGAATCCCAAGCAGCCTCCACACTCAGCGCAGAGCCCGAAGCGGGGCTCGATCTCATGACCCTGAGATCATGACCTGAGCTGAAATCAAGAGTTGACACTTAACCGACTGAGCCACCCAGGGGCCTCTGAACCCCGTTTCTTGATGTTTCCAGGATTGTCTCATCAATCACAGCTTGTTTCTGCCACAGCTTCAATATGTCCCACCGCCGACCATGCTACATCTAGTTGCTGGTGATTTTAGAAGTCACATTCATGACCTTCAAGCACTCACATAATAAAAGACCAAACAAAGACAATTATTTTAAATTAGAACCACGAGCAAAAATGTTAAGCAGCATAGAGTAGTTTCAAAGGAGGAGAAGCCCAGAATGATGGGGTTTTATTTTAAAGTCAAAGTGAAGGACAAAAAACAATTCCTGTAAAAAATTACCCTTGAAAGTCCCTTAAATCACCTACAAAGTACAGTATATGTGGCTTTATGTCCTCAACTCTCAATATATACAAATGACAGAGGCATGCAATAATGTACAGAGAATAATGAATAATGTACAGAAAAATAATGAGTCCATATGCAAAATACATCATTCCAGATTTCTTACTTACATAAAAGACACATGAGAAAGAGAAGAATAAAGAAGAAAATAAAGAAAGACCACAGATGGTTTCTTCAATTGAACACCAGATAAAGTACTCAGCTTAGAATTAAGGGGCATTTTGTACTGAAAAAGCGTCTATCTTTAAATCCTAGAATGATATTTAGGGCAGAGACCACGAGCCGCCTCCAGGGAGAAGAGCTGTGTTGGGTTCAGCCTCTCTGCTCATGCTGGCTGGCCTGGGGTTCCCTGAGTGGGAGGTGGAGAAAAGTCAACTGCCCTATTCTGTGTTTGTTTACTTCTTTTTGTTTTCTCCCTCCCCTCAGCCTTCTCCGACTCTCTCTGCCTCACTTCCCCTTAAACCAACATGGCAGGCCATGTAAGATGGTCGTGAAAAACATGAAATAGGGTTAAGATTTCAATCCCACCACTGGGGCGACCTTGGATGTGACCTTGGAAAAGCTGCTTGATCTTTCTGTACCTCATACATAAAACAAGGGCAATGATAGAACACACCTCATAGTTTTATTGTGATGATTAAATGAGATAATACACACAAAGCAATTAGAACAGTACAGACATCCATAACCACTGTTATTACTATTACTATTTTATACAATTGGTTTTTTTATGATTTTATTTATTTATTGAGAGAGAGAGTGAGCGAGCAGGGGGAGGGGCAGAAGAAGAGGGAGAGAGAATCTCAAGCAGACCCCGCACTAAGCATGGACCCCCACATGGGGGAAAAGCAGCAATATTGATTGCATTTTTAAGAGACCTTTAAACTTCAATGAAAATATTTATTTTAGTGGGGCGCCTGGGTGGCTCAGTCGTTAAGCATCTGCCTTCAGCTCAGGTGGGGTCCCACATGGGGCTCCCTGCTCACCAGGGAGCCTGCTTCTCCCTCTCCCACTCCCCCTGCTTGTGTTCCCTCTCTTGCTATGTCTCTCTCTGTCAAATAAATAAATAAAATCTTTTAAAAAAAGAAAAGAAAAAGAAAATATTTATTTTAGAGACAGAGAGCAAGTGGGTGGGGGGGCGGAGCACGGAGGAAGAGAATATCTCAAGCAGATTCCCTGCTGAGTGCAGAACCCAGACTCAACTCAGGGCTCCATCCCACCACCCTGAGATCGTGACCTCAGCGGAAATCAAGAGTCGGATGCTTAAGTGACTGAGCCACCCAGGTGCCCCTACTATTGTTTATCTGTGTTATAACACCAACAGGGCCTCTGCTCACTGAGGAGCTTTCCTGATTTTCACTTTGTTCATTTCCTCCCCTTCTCCAATTTTTGCTATTTCTTCCTTTCAGTTTCCAATCAATTTCAGACTGGTTTGTAGCTCTTGGAGAGAAAGACTCTCTCCTTCAGAAGTCACACTGCATTCCTCATCCATTCATTCAGGTATGCATTTCACAAGTATTTGAGTGAGTTCTATGCCCAAGCATTATTCCAGGTGCTGGGGCTATAGCAGAAAAAAATTCAACACAAATCCCCGTTCTCAGGAATGAATGTCCTGGAGGGAGAAGGAAGCTCTGGGGGAAAAGTGTCAAGAGTCCCAGCTCACTGGTTTATAATCCAAATCATGGCTGTCCTTCCCCCCACTTCCCCCTCCTGCTTGCTTAGATCTCATTTTCCGATGCCACCTCCTTGCTGTGAACTTTTTCCCCTTTGGTTTATTTGTGAATACCTTAGGTTGTTCCAGAAAGGATTTCAGGTGGCTTCCTTGCCTTCTGTCTTCACTGCTTCCAAACGTCATGGGCTGTGATTTTTTTTCCTGGGTACTGTTCACCTTTTCCAAGCTGGATCCACCTCCTGCCTGGTCCTTTCAGAGTCCCTTTCTTTGGTGCAGACACCAAATCCTAATTTAGCATCACTTGTGATTATAATTAATGTGCTGTTTACTCCCTCTTCCAGATCATTAATGAAGATGTTAAATGAGACCAGAATGAAACCGCGTCCCCGTGGCATCCCGCTAGACACCTTCCAACAACTTGACACTCTGCCATTTGCTGTTTCATTACCCTTTGTTTACCTTGCAAGCGCAGGCCCTTTCTTTTGAAAGAGGCAGAAAGCTTGATATTTCTACTGCTGCAGAGATGCCACTTAAGGGTGGGGTATTAAAACCTGGCAGATTCTAAATGTGTCCTTTTGAGTTTGAATTAAATGTGGATTACAAATTGAGCATTGTCAGTAAATACTTTGTTGCTCTCCCTCCTCTCAGATGGCTTTGTTTTCCCTGGACTTTCTGCAGCTGTTCTGTCTTTGGGAGAGCAGAGAAGGCTAGATGTTTGCTGTATGCAAAGATGTTGCTTGGATCAGCTTAACCATGAACTGTGAAGTTCCTCTGTTACATGGACAAGTTGTGCTCATGGATTGCATTAAAGTCCTATTTTTTTTTTTTTCCGGCCATGTCACCTTGCAGTGCCCTCCTGTCCTGACCCTAGCCCAGCCATGTGACTTTCTTTGGCAGATGGAATTTTAGCAGACCTCACGCAGGCATAGCCTTGAAAAAAAGCACTTGGCCTGTCTCTGCTTGCAATCTTGCAATTGCCATGAAAACATGTCCAGGAGAGCCTGTTGGAAGACAGAACACATGGACAGAGCCCGGTTACCCCGATGGTTCAGTCCAGACAATGAGATGACCACCAAATATGTAAATGAGCCCCGCCCAGATGAGCAGAGCCTCCCAGCCGACAATCAGCATGTTGCTTAGGAGGGCTAGGACAACTGCTGCACGCGCTTGGAGTCTCATGCACTGGAAACTCGCTGATCTCCTAAGGGTTTGCACATAGTGCAACCCTGACACGATCTTTTATAAGAAGAGAGAAAGATAAGCTTTCTAAGTGGGAACTGAGAAGTACAAGATAGGTCCCAGAGTCTGGTTTCAGGCTCTGAAAAACAAAAAGCAGATTACAACCTCCATGTGCTTTCTGCTCAAGATTGTTAAAGCACTTCTTGAGTGCCTACTGTGTGTGCTGTGCCCTAAGACTTCTGACATGCGCAGGAACATTTGTGTGGGGAAAGGGATCTGGGAGAAAAGGGCCTTCGTGGAGTGCTACGGAACCTGCTGAGCCTCTACTAGATTCAGACACGCGCGAAGTCTGGGGATGCAAAGATCCACCTTTCCCCTCAAGGAAGATAGAAAGGAGAGAAACGAAGCCTGCCCGAGAAGAACCAGAGGGCACTTCCTCCCCCTCAACCATCAGCAATGGTTTGCTCCTTCCTTTTTCAAAGACTTGCCTCCTGAAACTGCCCCACCACACAGACCACCCCCCCACCCCCGCCCCGGCTGAACGATGCTCCTTTAGTTTGTGGCGACACGGTGACAGATGACCATAGTGGGACGGGGCAAAGCCTGTTGTAACGTCCCCAGTGGAAGCCACGTGCTTCTGAAGTGCGGAAGAAGCAGCCTCTAATTGCTCCCTGGGGCTTACCCAGCACTCTCTAGGCTTCTTCTGAGCTGATACCCAACCCTGGGACAGAGCTACTCAAAGTGTGGCCGCGGACCAGCAGCAGGGCCGTCCCCTGGCGCCTTGTTAGATGGGCAGACTCTCAGGCCTCGCCCAGAGCTACTGAATCCAAATGGATATTTTCATAAGAACCCCAGGATCTGTGTGCACGTTGAAGTGTGAGAAGCAAAACTCTGCATGAGGGGATTTCGATTTTCCTAGAGGGGCTACATAATTGATTCGGAGGGCAGCCACCTCACCTAGACAGCGGGCTTCGTGAAGGCAGGATCATACGCTGTGGATCTTTGCATCCCCAGACTTCGCGCGGTGTCTGAATCTAGTAGAGGCCCAAGATAAATTGTTTGAACTGAAGTGAGTTGCTGTCATGAATCAGCCAGACACGCTAAGCTACCCCACGACCCACCCGACCGACTTTTTCTTTACGCGATTCTTGAGCCTCCTGGAGTGGACACCAGCTTGAATGTGCAAATGTACCCAAATGAAACAAACTCAGCCCAGCCTCTGGGCAGCTTCGCACACTCCAGAGATTTAGGTTCGAGCGCTGTAATGTAAAGCGCGACATCAAGTGCATTGCAATAAGAAGTTTGGGACCAGGGTTCTGCATATATTAGAATGTCCACCCTGAACCTCAGTTAGGGCCCTACGGAAAAATGTGCTGGGCCTTCAACAGCCCACAGAGAAGTAGAGCAGAGAGCAGGAAGGGAGACAGAGAGAGGAGGAGAAAGGTAAGGAAAACAGGGGGAGTGGCGGTGGGAGAGGGGAAGGAAAGGAAAAATAGGCTAGGGCTTGTGGGACCTAAATTTTTCCTTCTTATTTTCTGGTGGAACTTGGACTTCCCCCCGCCTCCCCCACGGACTCATTGATATTACATATCCAATCTTCTCTGCCCCACATCACCTTGAGTGCTATACTGTAGCCAAGATTGGCTGTGTCTGCCCGCTTCCTCCTTACTCAGTTCAAGTTAAGAATGCCCGCACCATACATTACTACTGGGATTTTAAAAACGATTTATTTTGCTATACAATTCAGACCTTTGAACCACACCAGATGCTGGGTGCTTTGTTGACGCTGTAGTTAGGGATAAGAGGGGGAGTTTAGGGGATTGTGGAATTCCGTCTTTCCATAAATCACTGATTTTATTGTAGTAAATAGAGGTCACCTCCTGGAACTTCGATAGCCTGCCTTGAAAAATGGTAGGAAACTATCACAGTCCATCAAGAGGAAAAAGAGGACAAATGGAGTAGGGGGAGAAGAATATTTTCTCAGTTTTCGCCAAGGCTGTGGCTATGAACATGGCTAGTTCGGGCAGAGCTACTTTTCAGAGAAACTTTCTATTGTTTGCTGAGCATTTTGTATATTGCTTCTGCCCCAGAGGAGAAGCTTTGTAAAGATGAAGAATGGGGAGGGGTGGGGGCCTGGAAGTTCAGGTCTGCAGTGATCTTAGAAAGGCCCAGGCCAGAGGTGAGAAACTCCAGAGCACATTCCCCAGCGACGCCCTCACGTGGCTGAGAATCATACAGTCAGCCACCATCTGGGGCGGAAACTGCAAGCAAAACAGGGGCAGGGGGTGTGGAAGGAAGGTAAGCGATATCCTGCCTAAGAAGGGTCTGGGCTAAACTGAGATAGTACAGCTAGAATTATTCAACCACTTTCCAACTCCCTTCTTAACTGGACAGGCAACGGCGGCATGCTCGATTTCCCAGCCAGCCTTGCAGCGAGGGGTGGCTAATCCGACTCACTTCTGATCTTTGAGATGGAAGTGGAATTCCCTGGGAAGTCGTCCTTTCCAAGATAAAAGGAAGCCTTGCTAGGAGAGATTTTGTCCTTTGCCCCTTTACCTCCTCCACCCTCTTTTTTTTTTTTTTTTTTTTTTGCCCAAGACATACGTGCTGTAGCTGGATATGCAGCAGCAATCTTGAGATAATGAGGACCAAGCCCCGTGCTAAAGATGGCAGGGCATCAAGACAGAGAGGAGCCCAGGTTCCCGAGGTCATCGCTCAGACTCGGTGCCAGCCCCGGACTTCTGACTCCTGGATGTCTTGCTGCCTGAGAAAAACTAACCCTCAATTGTTTAAACCCCGGTGGTCACATTTTCTATTATTCCCACAGTCATGCACTGCCCCCTAGCTCTATGCATGGTTGCCATGTAGAAATGCTGGCCCAGTGTTGCCAGATCTGACTTTTCAAGAGAAGCTATAAGTCTGGATTACTTTTTTCCATGAAATTTCCCAGTTGGCAGTTGAGAATTGATCCCAATACAGACAATTCATTGGATTATTTGAAAACATGCTTTCAATTTGTGACCTCTGATTTAGAGACTGTTTACTCTGGGCCAGGTGCGATGCTAAGCACTCTGTATGGATTATCTCATTTAATCCTCACAACAATGCTGAGAGTAATGCTATTATTACTTCTGTTTTATAAATGAGGGATCTGAGACGCCCGGCGTTATATAGCCAGTAGGGAAAGAGCCATTGTGAAGGCTTACGCCCGACTTTAGAGCAGGCGTGGCTAATTACTATTGAATCAGTCATCTATTACCACAACCATGCTGTTTCACAAACCACCCCAAACTCAGTGCTTACAACCAGCATTTACTCCCCTGCTTGCAGGCCTGTGGGTTGACTGTGGTTTGGGAGAGCTGAGCTGGTCTCAGTGGGTGACTTGGCTTCAGGCTGTGGGTTCTGTGGGCTAGGCTCCAGGCTGAGAGTCAGATTCAGGTCACCTCCCTGTGGGTTCAATCTGGGGCCCAAGCGAAAGGACAGTGGCCATGCAGTTATGTTCTTCCCTCAGGGGCACTAGAATGAAGAACTGAGTCATATGGGCCAGTGCATTTAAGGCCTTGAGTCTTGTCATGACCAGTAGCGCTTGGGCCAAGAGAAGTTAGGAAGCCAAGCCCAATGGCTAGGGAGCAGGGACAGGCACTTGGCTCATGGGGGAGGGAGAATGAGCTTGGCTCCACCATCACCCAAACAATGACAACTATGCTACACAGTCTCAGGAAAAGCTGGCCTTCATTGGGATGAAACAAAGACTCCCTTTTCTCCCCATTGTCTATTTGCAAAAGTGGCAAATGGCACATGGGCCTAGTAAATGGGACACAGAGCCATCCAAACTCATCTAAAATCAATTCATTTCAGAGATGTCACCGCCCTCTGACAATGTTACATCCTGCAAATTGTGGTCCAGCTCCAGCTTCTGGGAGGCGACTACAGAAGGTGGGGAGGAGTTGGTGGGAAGGCATCCCAGCTCCTTTTGGGCGAGGAGTTCCAGCTCATCCCAGCAGTAGAAGCTAGGCCTGATGCCTTCCACGGCATCTCCCCGCCTCGTTCCTGCTTGCCTCTTCTTTTTCCCTTATCATCGTTCGTGTTTTCTTTCCTCTTCCTCCAACACTCCGGAATAGTCAGTCCTGCAGCCATTCCACTATTCAAGCAGTAGGCATTTATTGACTACCTCTTTTGTACCAAGTGCTGTTCGTGGTGCTGGAGGAATAACGAGGACAGGACCAGAACCATATCCATTCTGCAGAGCCTGCTTCTCGCAGGGGCTGACAGATAGTAGACAAACAAATGAAGTGAATGAGACCATTGCAGAGGGTTGGTTCTCCCTGAAACTCTCCCTGAAACTGGGAGCTCCTCTGCTTCAGGCAGGGGCCACATTTGATTCAGCTCAGCTTCTGGTGTCCATGAGAGCAAGACTGCCTGACCCCCACAGTCCTGTGTGGTTCCATGGAAAATGTTGTAGGACATGAGGGATGGTGAGTGTGAGGAAAGGAGGACCATAAGGAAGAGCAAGAAAGAGAACCATAAGGAGCTCCACCCACTCTTTTTATAGGGTAGATTGGGTGTCTGATGTCCCAGGTATGGATGTGGCACCTTAGACCACCTGTATTCATCAGAGAGCTATAAGAGAATCCAACTTGACTAGATTCTCCAGAGCAGAGGTTCTCGGTGAGGACAGGGCAGTGATTCAGCCCCCAGGGACATTCGGCCATGTCTGGGGCCATTTTTGATGATCCCAACTCAGGGAGGGGTTGCTACTGGCACCTAATGAGTGGAGTCCGGGGGTGCAGCTATACATCCTAGAATGCAGAGGCCACGATTATCCGGCCCCAAATGTCAATAGTACCCAGGTGCTCTAGAGACATGCTTGTTGGCCTCCTGTGCATCTCTGCAGGGATCCGTTTAATTTTTAAATACCATTTTGTTTACCTTGAGAATGGGTGATATCGGCACATCACAAAATTCAGAAAGTCTAGCAGGGTTCATAGTGAAAATA
The DNA here is from genome assembly GCF_011800145.1 of Mirounga leonina. NCBI lineage: Eukaryota > Metazoa > Chordata > Mammalia > Carnivora > Phocidae > Mirounga > Mirounga leonina. The sequence goes on along the minus strand of NW_023270323.1, from coordinate 61,819,813 downwards.
CCCATCCCCTCCAATCTTCTAGCCGCCCCCTTTCTTTTTTCCACTGCAAACACCAGTTCCTTATGTGTCGATCTCCAGACATCCTCTGTGTGTATTTGAACAGAGCTGTTAGTGTTCCCTTCAATGTCCTCTCACCCCGCACCTTGACACACCAAAGGCTGCTCTCTGTAAACCCTGAATCTTCCTACCTGGGGCTTTTTGTCCTGGCCTGGGGAGCATTTTCAGCAAGCAGGAATGACTCCAGAGTGAATGCTCCTGGGAGTAGCCCACAACCAAAGACAGATGGAAAGTTGGTGGACAAAGACTCAGCTTCCTGGCCCCTTGGGTGAGATCCGTACTGTTCTCCAGACTTCTCTAGCAGAATTGCCCTCTGGTTGTCATCGATGGCAGCTTTCTTGGTAATTACCCTTATTTCCCCCTTCCCTACCTGACTTTCCTTGCCTTGCTTCTCCACTCTCCTACCGGAGTTTGCTGGGATTGCAAACAGCAACATGCTTTTATATCCTTTCCTCCTTTCCTTGTGATTCTGCAGAAACGCAAATTAAGACAGATATAAATGCAGTATGTACATAAACATCATAAACATTTGTAAGGTAACAGATATGTATGTAAATGTAATATATCCATATCCATATGTACAATAATGAGACATTAGGGGATATATGCATTTCCCTTGCCGGAGTCCCCTTGAAATTTAACAGTGACAAATGCATGCTAGAGCTCACTATGCCTCGCAGGGAGCCAAAGGCTTTCCTTGCATCCTCTTACCACTTCACAATCCTATATTGAAGATGATGTTCTTATCCCTATATTTTAATGAGGATACTGAGTCACAGAGCTATCAGCAGAGGGAGGCAGTTCAAAACACGGTCTCTGCAGCCCAAACTGAGTCTCCCTTATTAGCAGGTGACATTAGGCAAGTTGCCCTTCCTCTCGGTGCCTCAGTTTCTTCCCCTATGAAATGGGGACACACTGTTGTGAGGATTACATAAGTGGAGAGATAGAAAACGCTCCATAAAATCTGGATATCATCACTGTCCATCTGACTCCTTAAGCTGAAATTATAATCACCATCTTTTAATGTAGTCTAGTGATCCAGTTCATTTTTTAAACTAAAGATAAGACTTGTATTTCTAACTTTTAAGCAAATAAGTGAAAGAGGTAAAACAAAAGTTGTATTCCAGAAATTCTCAAAGTGCACTTAAAAATGCTGCTGGAACCAGCCTGACAGCCGAGCAGCATGGAAGGCTCGGGGTTCCTGGTGGGAGCAGATTACACCACCGAGAGTCGCAGCGACCGAAGCAAAAGTCTGTGTTGCTGTTATGCTCATCTGCAGAAATCCAGGCTCTCTGCATTCTAGAATGATTTGATCCACACCATCTGGCCGCTTGAAAGAAGACGAAAAAGAAGAAGAGGAAGAAGAAACAACAGCCATGTAGCATGAATGTCATTCCCAATCTAAGTTATGCGCTCTCATTTGCTTCACGTAATACGAGCCAAATTTAAACATGTCAACATCTCAACAATTGCTGATTTTTCAAGTGCTATACGATGCATCTGGCGGGCACTCATTGAATATTCTTCAGTGATGGTGACGTAAATGTATTTACTAAAATATAGCATACTGAAAAAATAAATCGTACATTGTGATGTCCTTTAGTTTGCGTTTGCATAAATTGGCACCCTCTGAAATAAGGGGTTGAGATTTAAAAGATCATGACTATGTTTTAAAATGTTCAAAGAGTCGTAATTATAGAGCTTACAACCATTTAGTCCATTTCCCTCATTTTAAGTGTAGGAAAACTTAGCCTGAGATTAGTGTTTGATAATGAGAGAGAAAGGAGGGAGGGAGCCTGAGAACTTGGACCCCCAGCAGGGAGGAGAATGGGGAGAGAGGTGAGGGATGGTGGAAGTTGGGCCACCCCCCAATCCCCCACCTCCCGCCACCCTGGGCTCCCAAATGCTAGGACACAGGAGCATCCTCCCTTCCTCTTGACACCTCTATGACTTCTTGGACAGAAAGCAGGAATGTAACCACTAACCAGGTGTAGCTTCTCTTCTTCCTCTCTTTCAGGTTTGCTCTGAGATGCAGGTAGTGCTCCTGAGGTTTGCTAGGAAGCGTTCTTGGAATTGGTGCCTATAGAAGGGAAAGGAAGGAAGCAGGACTGGGCAGAGGGAGATGCTGAATTGTGCCTCAGTCTCTATGGAGCCCTGAGGCAATTATATGGGATGTTCTGAAGCCACTGACGTCCCTTCAGGATTGCCCCAAGCTGAGAGAAAGGGGGCGAGTCTTTGTATGTCCCTCCCCCCCCCACCCCCACTACCTTCTGCTCAGGTGGTTCTGGAGGCGAGCTGACCACTGAGGGCTGGATGCCGGCAGCACTCTCAGGGCCAAAGAGGAGTCCTTCCTGCCTGCAGGGGTCTCGGACAGCCCATCACTCTCCATCACATCAGCATAGTGCCTGGCACAGAGTGAGCCATCAGAGTGACCCACTCAGAACCTCAGGACAGACCCGAGAGGGACGGAATGTCACCTTCACGATGTGAGTTAGGGACTTGGGAAGAGATCAGTTCACCGGTGGGAAAACAAAGCTCCATTACACCTGTCTCGCTGGTATCTGGCATTTCTCAATGCTCCTAGGCAGTGGAGACATTTCCGGACCAGGGCCACCCCTAGGATGTGCAGCTGTGAGAATCAGCTGGTGCTACTAGGTTGAATGTCACTAGTTATATGCCCTTCTCATTTGGGGCACCAGAAAGCTCAAAGCTAAATTTGCAGCTTTATCTATAATAATGCATGGAACGTTCTGGCTTTTAAAACTGTGCTCTATTTCACCCCTCCCCTAAACTTGACACCCCATTCTAATGTGCAGCTTCTCTGATTCTTGTGCTTTAGCATTTTGTTATGTCTTACTATTTTAGTGTATGAGTTTCCAAGAGCTAAGTTTCATGGAACAAGACCAAGTCTGAGTACATGCATGCTGTATGTTTGTCACCTTCTCATTACACTTAGTGGTTTGAGACCCAGTCTTTTTGGCTCTCGCTCTATGACATCAAGGCTAGTGGATGAGATCAGCAGGATTATTCTGGGATCTTCAGTGGGATGTCTTCAGCTTGGAAATACTCTCTTTTGGCTCCACAAACCTATAGTCATCTTATCTTTAAGCTGTAGAAGGTCTTCCTTATGAGAACTAGTTGTATGAACCTTTATGTCATGCAACTTTATTTGCTGGACTTAGTTTATATAGTAAATATAGGTTTTAAAAGCACTGATGTTGTCCTGAAGACGTTAATAAATATTTTCTTTCTTCTTCTTTTTTTTTTTTAATAAATATTTTCAACCATAGCTTAGCGGCTTTAAAAATTCCAACATCCAGATTCTTTGGAGTGAGCAACAACTGCTTCTTGTCCCCTGGTCTCTACAGGGTGGGCAATGCTGATCTCTGCATAGTTTGCAGGTGACCGTGGCCTCTGCCCTTAGGAGATAGCAGTAATGACATGGTTAAAACAAAACTGACCTTGAAAAAGACTGCTTCCCATCAGTGTTCGTTCAGGCAGCCAGGAAATTGAGGTTTCTGTTCATATCAAGTCTGGGAAAAACTTGCTTTCATCTGTTTGAGATGAAGAGTAAAAGTGAATCAGGGACGGGGTGCCTGGGTGGCTCAGTCAGTTAAGTGACCCACTCTTGGTTTCTCCTCAGGTCATGATCTCAGCGTCCCGGGATCCAGACATGCATCAGGCTCTGGGCTCAGTGGGGAGTCTGCTGGAGATTCTCTCTCTCTCTCTCTCTTCCAAATAAATAAATAAATCTTTTTAAAAAGTGATTCAGGGGCGCCTGGGTGGCTCAGTGGGTTAAGCGTCTGTCTTTGGCTCAGGTCATGATCCCGGGGTCCTGGGATTGAGCCCCATGGTCTCCCTGCTCAGCAGGATCTGCTTCTCTCTTTACCTCTGACCTTACCTGCAACCACCCTGCCCCCCTCTCACGTGTGCTTTCTCTCTCTCAAGTAAATAAAATCCTTAAAAAAAAAAAAAAGGAATCAGGGAGTTAGATGGCATTTTTGATGGGACAGAGACCTGTGTTACTGAATGGGTTAAAATTGTAGGATGAAGAGTGGATCTTAATTGACCGTCACTGCCATGTACTGGGCTTTTGGGAATCCACCCTTGACATACTACAGCCTAGCGGGTGCCGAGGCTTCCGTTAGGTTTTGGATCCACCCAGATACACTTGTGCTGTTGAAGCCCAGGGCCTCTCTGCTTGTCTCCCACACCAGAACTACAGTTCTCTCGGGTCCCTAACTGGCTACATATCTTGAAGACCTTTCAGTCCTCTGCAGAATGGATCTTTGATTTCATCTTTTATTTATTCATTCGTTCATCTGTTCATTCAACAAGTATTACCGAAACTCTACCACAACTCAGGCCCAGCTATCAAGGGAGGCCGAGAACTGAAGAAGGAAAACCAATGCAGCAGGAACCGTATCAGGATGGAGGATGTGCAGGATGATACTGGAGTCCAGAGAAACAACAGAGAAAGTATCAGAAGAAAGAACAGCTAAGATGAGTGGGGATGGGGAGAATGTTCGAGACAGGAACAGTGTGCGTGAAAGCCTAGCGAAAGGCTTTCTCAAGAATCATCTATCTTCAGAGGGAAAGAAGTCCTGCTCGCTGGAGCCCTGAGGGAGAGAGAAGGGGAGGGGATGGAGGGAGGCCATGTACGGAGTTAGGGAGGCAGTGTACGGAGTTAGGGAGGCAGGGCTGGGTGGGGAGCAATCTGGACTTTATTGTAGGGTAAGTGGGGAACGATTTGGGAGGATCTGAAGTGAAGTGACCACACAACTGGATTTTTGTTTTTAACAAATCAACAATCAAAGGAAGATATTATTGCTATCTGGACTGGAGACAGCAGCTGAAGTAGATGCACTCCCAAGGGGTTAGGGGGCAGACTGTGGTCCCCGGCCAGACCGTAGTACTGTGGACTTGAGAGTGAGGGGCTGGGATGTCTCTAGCACTGCCTTCCCAGCCTGGGGTGCAGTCTTCCTGTCCTGGAGTCCTACGGCCCCCAGAGTCCCCATGGAGCTGAAGATTCATGTGTGGATTGGACCTGAGGACCAGTTTCCCAGGAGTGATTTGAAATGAGAATGAGATCTCCAGTGTGGATTCATGCTCAGAAAAAATGGGAAAGGGAGCCTGAAATCGCCCCGCCTCCGAATCCCTAGCATTCATTTCCCTCCATTGGCCCGAGGCTGCTTCCACCCCGGCCCTGATTTCTACTGTGAACCTGCTTAATTCGGAGCAGAGGAGATTCTTCTCCGGAAGCAGCCTCAGTCATCAGTTTCAGCCCTTAACCAGGTGCTTAACAAAGAAGCACACGGGTCCGGGAATGTGTGCAAAGGAGCTCTGGCAACAGTGAAGGGCTGGATGATGGAAGGCTGGAGGCTTCTCCCAAGCAGGACAGGCCATTCTCACTCAATGTGTGTAAGAAGGGGAACCTCAGTAATTAGCCTATTAAAACTATTTATTAAGCATCCCCACCATTGGAGGCAGAACCTGTGTATTATTGATCTCTTCATTTCCAGTCCCTGGCACAGGCCTGGAAGAGAGAAGTTGGATGTTGCTGTATTAGGAAATGAGCCTCGAAATCCTCCAGTGCATCTCCAGGTGCACCAGCGCACCTCCATTGTACTGTAGCCGTTCCCACCATGGGCTCTGGGGTCAAGCCTGAATTACGGTCCGGATGGCTCACTCACTAGCTGTGTGGTCCTTGGCAAGTCACTTAATTTCTGTAAATCTCGGTGACCTCACCTGTAAAGTGGGGAGCCATTAAGATGACGGACACAAAGTTCCCATTTTTTCTAAGTCAAAAATCAACAATTTCAGATGTCAGATGATTCAACCATTGACAGTAAAGGATTGTTATGAGATTTAAATGAGATGATGCATTAAAATTTTTCATCTAGTCCCTAGCACAAGGTAGGAAGCCCTCTTGCTCCTCCTCTTCTTTTAATATAATAACAAGTAAGAATAAAATTATAATGATTATTTATGTCTGGGTAGGAGAGTTTCAAACGTGGATGTTGGAGGGGGGAGTTCTCCATCTCTGAGATTCCATTAGGGAGTTTTACCCAAGCACTCCTGGCTTCTTGCCACACCCCAAACTCCTCTCCTTGGAGATGGAGTGAGTCACTTGGTTGGTGAGTGACAGCCATTGGTCCACATGTCTAGATGGGGAGGAACTAGTCCATCAAGAATACTAAATGTGTGTGTGTGTCTGTGTGTGAATGTGTGTGTGTGTTTGTCGTTTTCTTCCTCTTTCCCCTCCACCATCCTTCCCTAGACCAGTGCCAGGCAGCGGTCCTGGATAAGTGTGTCTTCTATCGACTGAACCTTTCCCCTAAGGTACCCAGCTTTAGAAGGAGTGCGGGTGGTGGTCGAGACAGGGACAAGCAGGAAGTCCACATCTAAGCTGTACCCTCTGACCCAGATCTTAGTGGCAATAAGCAGATGTTTTGACATCCATCTCCTCATTCCTGGCTCTCACTGGATTTAGAATTTAGGCATGGAGGAGAGCACCGTAGTTCATTAGTTCCCTTGAGCGCCCACGGAAGGGACTGGCCCAGGGAAGGTGCGGTGGCAGCAACTCCGCTTGCCCGTGCTGGAAGAAAGCCTAGACTGGCAGAAAAAGGGATGGAGCTCGCGATGTGGCCACGGTAGGTAATTTCAGGTCATTGGCTTGGGGTGGGAAAGCAAAATCAAGTATAGGGAATCTCAGTGGGAAGTCTAAAACTTTCTTTGGCCATCCTAGCCAGAAGGAATGTCTTCACCAGGGTTTTTTTCTTTAGGTTTCCACCTTTGACCATTGTCTCCAGCTTTCTGTCCTTCCAGAACTTCCCCTTCTCCCCATCCGGATTTCTCTTACTTTTTTTGCTCTGAGCAGTTTATCCAGTCTCCCTACCGTCAACCTATCCTGCACCCAGCTTATCCCTCACCTTGTATGTCCCAAAGCCCTGCTGTTACTCTGTTGCACTAAGAACTCCTGCCCCAACTTCACCCCCTATACCTCAGAGGCTTGTAAGCAAGACAGAGTCAGTGATCAGCAAACCTGGGAGAGAAAAAAAAATAGCACATCTTTATTTTCACTAACCATTAAATGAAAAGTTAGCATTTCTTTAAATATGAGTGTAAGCAACAACCACAGTAATTTTAGCAGAATTTGTGAATTTGACATCAATAGAAATCACAGGGGCTCCTGGGCGGCTCAGTCGGTTAAGCGTCTGCCTTCGGCTCAGGTCATGGTCCCAGGGTCCTGGGATCAAGCCCCACAGCTGGCTCCCTGCTCAGCGGGGAGTCTGCTTCTCCCTCTGCCCCTCCCCCCGCTCATGCTTGTGCTCGCTCTCATGTGCTCTCTCTCTCTGAAATAAATAAATAAAATCTTAAAAAAAAAGAAATCACAATTATTCCCATATCACACACAATTGTTACAGATATTATGGAATATCATTTGGGTTCATCAGAACTTTACAATTATAAGACTTATGAAGCCTGCTGTTAGAGCTTGCTCCATATTTTACTAAATTGTTATTTAACTATTTTAGTAACTATGTTTCCATATAACTGGTTTCTTTGGAACTCCTATATTTTCATTTTATGTAGAGGCTTCTTAATTGAAGGATGCAACCCTGAGTAAGGTAGCAGGGCCCACAGTAACGCCCGGGCTGAATACCAACAGGCCCATCAGCAGACCCACCTCAAAATACCCATAAACTCTAGCTGACCTATGGGTTACTTATACCAGGGCATAGGTATCAAAGACAGAAAATTCCATACATTACCATACCTCCTCACTTTCCCCCTTAAACGACAGCCCCCTACCCCTACCTCCTGGCAGACCACCTCTGATTTGCTGCCCCGTCTGCGACTCTCTTATGGTACAGTCCAGAAGCTTCTATCTCCTCTGCTCTGCCTCGGCTGAATTCTTTCACTGCCCACCCCACTGGCCTCCACCCAAATCGGATCACCCCACATTTGGTGGCCCCCCCATCCAATCAGGGGACACCACATTTTATACCCTTGGAGACACTTCTCTGAGGATTTACCCTATCACTCTAGAAACCCATGGCACAATAAAGATTTAGAATTTGTGCTTTGGCAGAAATCACACAATTAGTTTTCCTTTAGCGTGTTCGATCCCCAGCTGGGGCTCCCATCTGCAGGCAGGGCCAGCGACCAAGAGGACAGTGATGCGAACAGGGCCACTTGGCCTGTCCTGAGAAGGTGCTGTGGACGGTAGTTCTCAAGCTCGCCCGCTCCACACCCTCCAAACCCCACGATGACTCCCCTCCTGGTAGAGTAGGCTGTGTTCCCCCCTCTTGAGTCAGGGGACGGTGAAGACTTCTGTGGATGATGTCAGTGCAGCTTCCCTGATCAGGTCCTGTTGCCACTTCCTCTAGGACAGATCCCCGCGGAGGTCCCAGCGGTGAGCCCCTGGGAGGAGACGCCGACCCCAACCCCGGCCACCACTTGCAACCGCTCACAGACCCAGGAACCGTCTCACTCAGCCCCACTCCCAGATTCGGGAGAGATAATGAAGTGATTGCTGTTTCTTTAAGGCTCTACGTCCCTGGGGTGACTTGATCGGCAACAATAGCCCCCAGCATAGAAGGTCCCTGGGAGACATTCTTGTCCTTCTTCCGGTTATGCTGGATTTTCTGAGCGATTGCTGTTGTACCAAGTGTATGGTTTCTGAGGCCCAAACTCAAACATACATCTATATTGTGAAGGAGGTGTTTCACTGATGGTTTCGTGTTTCTTGTCTCTTATCAGACTCTAGAATAGTTCTGTCCGGTAGAACCTCCTCCAACGGTGGAAATATCCTCCATCTGCGTGTTCCAAAATGGTAGCCACGACCAACGTGTGCTTATTGAAAACTGAGCACTTGAAATGTGGCTAGTGCAACTGAGGAACTGGATTTTAAATTTTATTTATTTGTAGTTATTTAAATTTAAATAGCCATATGTGTTACTGGCTACTTTCTTGAACGATACACCTCTTGAGGGACTGTTTTAGACTCCTTGTGCTCCTAACATCAAATCTTACCTTCATTTCATACCTTTTTTATCGAGTGAAGGAAATAATTACCAGATAGGCATGCTGTCAGTGGGAAGACTGGTAAAGAGTTTGCTTTTGGCAAACAAAATAAAACAACCAACCAAAAAGGAAACCAACCCAATGTCAAACTGGAAAATCCACGACTCTGTCAATTTGGCATTTTGGTACCAAGTGGCCATGATTGCTCTGAGGCTGTCTTATTAAAGGGTCAAACCAGCATTGGGTCACCACCAATGGCATGAGGAAGGGTCCCAGCCCCAGGAGGGCTGACGTGACTCTTGGAACACGACTTTGACGGTGGTTCTCTGCAGACACAAGGCAGGATGGGGGGGCAGGAATCCTCCGTGTCTGCGCACAGAGGAAAGAAACACAATTTTACACGTTGCCATACTGTTCAGATGATTTTTTAATTCAATGAGCAGGATTACTATTTCCATTCATACCGTATATTCTCTAGCTCTATATTTTAGTGAAGGGAAAACATTTGTATTTGTAATAGCATGCCTTTTTTTTAAAGAGGGATATACGGGGTTCCACATCATCATCAAATCTGAAGATTAGAAAGATATGAAAGAGCCGCTCAGATGATTGAACAGGTTCCGCATTAGTGAAAATTGGTGCTATTCGTAAGGCAGAATAGATGTGTTACTTTCTTTTTTTTTTTTTTTTAGATTTTATTTATTTGAGAGAGAGAATGAGTGAGAGAGAGCGCACATGAGAGAGGGGAGGGTCAGAGGGAGAAGCAGACTCCCTGCTGAGCAGGGACCCCCCGATGCGGGACTCGATACCGGGACTCCTGGGACTCCAGGATCATGACCTGAGCTGAAGGCGGTCGCTTAACTAACTGAGCCACCCAGGCGTCCCTAGATGTGTTACTTTCAACACTGACAAGTAACACAAACAGGAAACAGAGTGCTGCCAGGAGGAAATTCTGCCAAATCAACTCAATGAATTATAATCATTAGTAATCAGTCCATTAATTAACTGGGCCCTAAGGGATGTTGTAAAGAGTTCAAAAGTATTTTCCCAAGTAGGTTAAACACACCCCTCCCACCTCATTTGCTTACAAGGACACTTCACTCAACAAACCCTAATTTTATTCAGAGAAAAAAAAAGTAAATTTCAGTCTTGTCTACATTTTCCTGATTTTCATAAACCTGAATTTAAAAGGGTCCAAGTGAATAAGCTTCTGGTGTAAAATAGGAAACAGAAACAAAAACAGACGCGAACCCCAAACCCAAAACCAAAAGAGTGAGAGGAAGAAATCAAACAACCATGAATATTCATTGAGAACACCACAAAGGGACAAGGATTAAAGAGGGAAAAAGGACATGTTTTCTGTTTTCAGGCGCTTACATTTTAATCAGCGATTGACAATGTAATTATAAAAGGAAACAATATTGGCCAAATGTCAGTATTTGGCTAGGATTTTTATTTCTCCTTTCACTACTGGCTAAAAAAGAATAGAGATGTTTCCAAATTCTGGGCCCTCAAGCAAAATGTTTTAGAAAGCAGCTTTCTAATCATTCTAAAAATTACTCCTAAAAAGAGCAGACTAAAACAAACTGCTCAAGAGAGGCAAGCTCTCTGTAGAAAAATATTTAAAAGTGCAGAGAAGCCGCGGAAGATAAAAATGACCCCTAATCCTGCTATTCAAAGATAAACTGCTCATTTTTGTGCATCCTTCTTGAATTTGTGTATGCATATATTTGCCTGTGTATTTTTTTTTTTTGCCAAAATGGTATTTTACATATCGTTTGGAAACTGGGTTCTTCCCCCTTTAATAATAAATCAGTGACGATTTCCATGGCTAGATAAAAAGTTACAGTATGTATGAGGTATTCTACTGCATGAGTGTTCCATAATTTATCTGACCAACTCTACTAGTGGGTATTTAAGTTGTGGGTTTTTTGCCATCAAAAACAAGGCTGTAATCCACAGACTCATTGCTGTGTCTTTGTGTACGTGTTTAATTATTTCCATAAGGGGCGCCTGGGTGGCTCAGTCGTTAAGCGCCTGCCTTCCGCTCAGGTCATGATCCCAGGGTCCTGGGATCGAGCCCCGCATCGGGCTCCCTGCTCAGCGGGGAGCCTGCTTCCCTCTCCTGCTCCCCCCGCTTGTGCTTGCGCGCTCTCTCTCTCTATTAAATAAATAAATAAAACCTTTTAAATTATTTCCATCAGAAATTATATTAGTGGACATTCAAGAGCATGGCCTATCCACTTACAAGAAAATATTCCTCAGTGTGAATGCAATTCAAAATAATTAGGTAGTGTGACTGGTGCTGTGTGACAGACACCTGGTCAGGTGTGATTTCCGACGAGCCAACTGCTGAGTGTCACACTGAGTGTACAGCAGAGAGAAAACCGTCCTCGATGTGGCTCATTAGGATGGTTCAATCGAACACTACAATGATACACGTGCGCGGTGCTGGGCACACAGTAGGTGCTTTATACAGGCCAGGTCCGCCCTCCGTCCCTACCTACTGTGAACCCTAGCCTCCTCCACAGGTGGAGAGGGAGATGGGGTGGGGGTGGGGGGTTAAGGGAAGGAGGTTTGACAAACAAAGAACGTGTGTCTACATGCCTCTTTTTAGGAGAAAAGGCTCCTGACAGCTTTTCGTGCTTTTTTTATTTTTTTGTTTTTCGGGGCTAGAGTTTGCCTGGCCTAGCATGGAAGCTTTCCTGTGCATTCCTTCAGCATTTCAATCTGCCCTTTGGGTATTATGAAAGGTTAAAACCCACACACCCTGGCCGAGGAAAGCTTGTTTACTGCAAGATTCATGTCTGGTCTTGAAAGGTATTTTCCTCCCTCGCCCTATGACCACTGCTGAGAAGGAAGACGGATGCCAGGCCGAGGGCATGGGTGATGCAGGCAAATTGAATTGTGTTGGGCAGGTTGGGCTGGGGAGGGCTTCTCTCCAACCTCCATGCACACCTGGATTCCTGTGCCCAGGTGACAGGCAGGCTGGCTCCTTCCCCACCCCCACGTCCCAGCCCACCTTCTCTGGAGACTCTATCCCCGGGGTGGGAATCCCCTGGGAGTCTTTTACGAGTTAGAACCCATTTCAGTTCAGGGCCACCTGCGTTTCGGGACTCAGCTCTCGCAGTGGGATTCGAGGTTGTCAGTGTTAAAATGTTCATGGATCACTCAGGTGGCCCTGGTTCCTTCCCTATTCTTGCCTCCAACAGCCATTTATTGAACACATGGTGTCCCAGGCTGTGTTGCACACTGAGCCACCATGAACAGGAGAGGCAAGCTCTCTGCCCTCTTGAAGCATATGTTCTGGTTGAAAAGACAGACGAAACCCAAGTACACGAGTATACAAATACATGCCCAATTAGGAAGGAACCCCCAGGAGAGTTTACTCCTCTTGGATGGTCAGGAAAGATCTCTCAGCGATCACCCAAACCCCTACCACCAAAGGCAATGATTTTTTTTTAAAAGATTTTATTTACTTATTTGACAGAAATAGACACAGCAAGAGAGGGAACACAAGCAGGGGGAGTGGGAGAGGGAGAAGCAGGCTTCCCGCTGAGCAGGGAGCCCGATGTGGGGCTCGATCCCAGGACCCTGGGATCATGACCTGAGCCAAAGGCAGACGCTTAACAACTGAGCCACCCAGGCGCCCCGAGGCAGTGATTTTTAAACCCTGTATGATCTTGGCAAAGCTCGTTGTCCAGAAATGGGTGTGTCAATCAGTACATCATTAGGGCAGAGGGATGACTGGTCTATTTTAGTAAGAATAACTTGCGCTGATTGAATGCCTACTCTGTGCTAGGTAGTTAAGAGGCAGATTGCTGTATCTAGTCTTTACGCTAAGCCTTTGACACAGGAATTATTATCTCCAAAAACTCAGAGAGGTTTTCCCATAATCAGGCTAGAAAAAAGTGGCAGAGCGAAGATCTGCACCCAGCTCTATTTGGTTCTTCCACCTGCGTCTTTTCTATCATATCATCTCCCCTCCCTTCCTCTGGGGTGAGGTTGTGGCACCAGGTTGCCCTTCAAACTTGTTCCACACAGGGTGAACAGTTTAATTCAGAATCCACCTAGATTATTGCCCGCACAAATGACAAATCCTTTTTGGCTTTTGCCCCACCGGGAGAGTCTACACACCTTGAATTACCACTCCTTTCTCCATTGTATTTTCTCTTCGGAGAAAATAATCCAGTTGGGTCAGTTGATGTTCCCTTGTGTTGCCAGAGACACACAACCCAGGTGTGGGGTGGTACGCCATCTTGGCCCCTTCCTTCCCTCCTTCTTTTCCTTCCTTGCCTGTCCCCAGACTGGTTTGAATCTCATCGATATAACCAGCTCAGGTTGCCCATTCCTGCCTATCGGTCACTACACATTCAAACAAAAGCCCTGTACTCTAACCCTAACCCTAACCCTGTGATGGCATTTGTGGAAATTATTATCATGCTAGTAGTTACTAGGAAACAGGAACGTTGAGCAGAAAGCATGACTTTGCAAGAAAGCACCTGATATTTTGCCACTAGAAATCTGTTTAGAGTTCTCTCTTTTAATAGATTTCTCCCTTTGAGGAGAAATGCCTTGCCTATCATTTTCAGCTAATAACGTGAATAAATATCAATAGCATGTACATTTGTATGGCACTTCCTAAAGTACCCTAACTTAGAGTAAGGCCCTGTGGTCTTCCCCAAAACCACGAGAGGAGCCACAAACCATTGCTTCCACTGCAGACAAAGGAACACATAATACCTGTCTGTAACGTTAGGTAAAAAGGAGCTGGCCCCAGGGAGTCCAGCTAGCTGGTAATTGATTCAGCAGAGACTCAGATTCAAGACTTTGCAAGTTGAGGCCAAGTGTTCCTTCTAAACACTGTTTAACACCACAGAGCAATTTGTCAGGGCCTTACTGGGACAGCTGGCTGGAAGAAAGGCTTCAGGGGATGTAGGACATAGGATAAATGGAGCAAGTCAGGTTGGGAGGGTTGATTACATGAATGAATAAATGATTGATTAATTCACTCATTCATAAGTTTAACAAACATGTATTGAACACTGTCCCCTACTGTATGATACTATTTGATAATCTAAATACTAGGGTGATTATACCTGGACATGGCGGAGACCTGCTAGCATTTTCTTCTTTTTCCTGGCTCTACAGATGGACTACATTTCCCAGACGCCCTTGCGGTTGGGCCTGGCCACGTGCCTGCTTTCTGGCTGATGGAAGTGTCAATGGGAAACTTCTCTTCTCCCTGCTTTTCCCTTTAATGCAGATGAGCTTGGAGAGCTTGGGATCTCTGAATTATTTTCTTCTTGCCAATCTGGAACGCCCTTTAGACCTAAACTTCTATTATATTAAACCACTGAAAGTTTGGAGTTTATCTTCTATAATAGTGTTAACCAGTGTTTCTTAACCAGGTTTCAGGAAGGAATTAAGCCTTAATGCCCTAAGGCATCCATTGTAGGTAATGAATTAACTTCTCTCTTTCGCATTGAAAATGGTACTAGTTATAGATCATCCCTGAGAGAATTGAATAAATAGTCACACATAATTTTCTGTGGAGTTTAATTCTCTTGCGGAACCCCTGTGGAGAAAGGCTGGATACACTTGAGCAATCCCAGTTGTCAAGGGGTTTATCATAATCTAGTTGTGGAAATCGGAGAGGTGTACATAGCTCTAAAAGGGAATATAAAGGGGGTGACTCATATGGCTTCACTTAATCCTTAAGACATGCCCGTGAAGCCGACTTTAGTATTGCCATTTCACAGATAAAAGAGATTGGGAAGTGAAGTGAATGTTCAAGGTCGCTCAGCTAGGAAGTGGGGGAGCCAGGATTTGAACCTTTGTGTGAGGGATGCCCCCCGCCATGCCCAGGAGGAACTCTGTCCCCGTCGCTGCAAAATAAGCAAGTTTAATCCAAGCCACGTTTCCCATTAGAGTGCTCACAATGACCAGAGGAACCAAGACCTTTCTCTGTTTTCAAGGACAAAGATAATTCTTCCCTTCTGGAGAGAACAGGACTCTCCCAAGCAGCCTTCGGTCTTGATCATCCCCGAGGTGCTCGCTATTCATCACAGTTTTCCTACCCTGCACCTGTGTATGAGAAAGTGATGATAATATCATTAAAAGCCATTTATAGAAGCAAATTAATAAAAAGAAGAGTCATCCTACATTCTGACTTTAGGAAAAGGGGACTAATTTATGGAAAGTTTAGGTGGTGTGATTGGGAAAGCAAAAGATTGTTCGCTTACGGAGAGAATTAGGTTAACTAACGCCCATCTTCCAAAGGCTTAATTAAGTCTCTGAGCTCTCAAGTGAGGCCAGGAAATAATTGATTTCTGCATTGCTGGTGGGTGAAGTGATGGGGGGGAGGTAATTTGCCCATAGCCAACGAGGGAACCAGCATCTGTCCTGGGATTAAAATCTAAGATTTTCTGGCTCTTGGTCCTTTGTTTGGCTTTGGAATCTGGCATGCTCAAGGCCTGGAAGAATTATTTTTGTGTGAGAACCCCTGAGCAGGACCATCACCCAAGATACTCCATGCAGATAACAGACCAAATAATTAAGGATTCACTCCTTAGTAATTTTCTGTCCTTCAAAGAAGTAACATAAATGATGCACTGCTGGTGAGAGTCAAGCCACATGGGTTTATTTTAATGTGTGCTGGCACTTTTCATTGCAAGCCTGCCCATTGCCCAGTGATTTGGGATGCCAGAAAATATTTGGACATCTCAAAATTTAAAAGACTGTCTGGAACAAAGAGAGAAAGAGAATAATGAAAGGGAAGGGAAAAGAAAGGAAGAATGAGTAGCAGAGGACAGATGGAAGCATTCTGGAAGAATGATTGAATCCACCAGTTATTAAAATAACTTTTTTTTTTCAGATTTATATGTTTATTTGAGAAAGAGAGAGAGAGAGGAGGGGCAGAAGGAGAGGGAGAGAATCCTCAAGCAGACTCCCTGCTGAGTGTGGAGCCCGATGCCGGGCTCCAACCCAGGACCCTGAGATCATGACCTGAGCCAAAACCAAGAGTCAGATGCCCAACAGACTGAACCATGCAGGCGCCCCATGTGCAAGGAACTTTTCAAATGTTTCCTCATGAGAACTCAACGTGTAGGCATTGAATTGTTTCATACATATGTGAACACTAAGGCTTAGCTGGGAAGCATTCTGTCCAAGGTAAGAAGGGACAGGAAGAACATTTGAATCCAAGTTTGCAAGTCAGACTGTTACCTTCATGTGTTTAAAAAAAAAACCCCACAAAACCCCAGTCCTGTCTCTTCCTGCATGTCTCTCTCCTTTACTACTCACACAAAACAGTTCATTTCTGACACTGCTGGTCACCACAGGTGTGGGTTTCCTCCCGGCGAAGCTGGGCATCCTCCAATTTAACTCAATTTTGACAATGATCTACCTGGAGATGGTGTCAGATTCCACAGGATAAGGGCTCCGTCCCAGGAGACTGCCCCCTCCTTCAGATGCCCATCATGAGTAGAAGGTCACCAAGTGACCCACAACTTCTGTCCAACTTGTCTATGATTGAAGGTTCCCATGACCTCCTGCCCCTTGGATTCAATTAATTTGTTAGAGCAGCTTACAAGTTTATTATAAAAAGATGAGACAAAGGATACAGATGAACATTCAGATGGAAAAGATGAGAAGGGGACAGTATCGGGAAAGGGTATGGAGTCTCCCATGTCTTCTCCAGGCACACATCCTCCACCTATTCACCAACCTGGACACTTTCTGAACCCCAGACTGTTGGGATTTTATGGAGGCTTCATCACATAGCATGATTGATCATTAATTCTATTTTCATTTTTTATTTCTTCTCAAGAGAATGGGGGGTGGGCTAAAAATTCCAAACTTCTAATCATGGTTTGGCTTTCCTGTGACCAATCCCTACCCAGCAGCCCACCCAGAGTTGCCTCATTAGAACAAAGATATTCCTATCACCCAAGAAATGACAAGGGTTTCAGGAGCTCTGTGTCAAGAACTGGCGTCAAAGATCAAATATTACAACAAAAGATGCTCCTGCTGCTCTCATCACTTAGAAAATTACAAGAGTTTCAGGAGCTCTGCGTCAGGAACCAGGGGCAAAGACCAATGTATATTTTCTATTATCTCACACTTAACCACTGCACTGTAGTGCCCTCCACCTACAGATGTGACTAGAAGAGGGGAGTGTGGGCTGTTGGAATTCATGTGCTTCCATGTCTGTTTCTCTCTGCTGGATGATAAGCTCCTTGAGGACCAGAATCAAGATTTAATAGTTCGTGAAAGGCAGTAAACATTTGTTGCACATGTGAATGAATGAATATCTGCAATGAGTGAAGGCCATCAAATAGCTCATCTTCTCATCTAACTGAAGTCACCCATGGTCTCACCGGCACTCAACATACACGTGAAATTGGCTTGTCTTCTTCCATCCTCCCCACACCCAACTCCATGGGCTGAGGAAGTCTGAAGCTCTCTCGCATGTCTGGAAATGCTTGGGTTCAGGTACCGCCTTGAGCTCTTATCACCCTGGCCCTCCATTCCCTCCTCTCTAAATGAATGTCTCAATTGAGAGAAGGTTGGAAAATGCCTACAAGGGTCAGGAAAGTATCAAGAAGGAGTGATGCAGCTATTTCATATCCAACAATGCGGAGTGGTGACAATCACAGCAGATGGGAAAAGGTACCCCTGGCAGAGGAAGAAGCTTCTACTCATCTCCAGCTGATTGTTGTGTGGGAAAGAGGACTCAGGATGGCCACATTTCCAGTTTTCCCAAAAAATGTAGGAAGTCTGGATTTTTATGTGAAATCTTCCAATTCTTAAATGTTGGCACAAACATTTTCAGAAACACAAAGCAAGCCAAACTCAACACATCTGTGTGCTGAATTCAGCCCATGTGCCTCGAGGGTACAGCCTCTGGACCAGACGATGTCTCAAGTCTTTGCCATCTCTAGAAGGATTTGGTCCCTGTGGCAGATTGTCCCTTCAGTCTGTGTGTTTTTGGCTCTCTGTACTATTTCTGCTACAGTTTAAGCAGAGTGGACGAGGGCTTAAGTGTAACTGTGTTTATAAACACCCTGAAGAATTCCATATGGTATGCCGAATGTGAAGTTGGCTTAATTTGAAAAGATTAAATGTACTCAGGCAATTGCAGAGTTGTCTGTTTTGTAAATCAATGCAATTTGTCGATGGCAGGTCGGGAAGGGATGAGCTTTGGGAAGTGCAGCTGGTGTGACCAGTAAGCCCAGTGGTAGGAGCCTAAGAGGCAAGTCAGGTGGCAGCCGCTCTCCCGAACACTCACCTCTTCCTCTCTGCTCCATACACACATGCACATGCTCACTCTCTCTCTCTCTCTCTCGCTCTCTCGCTCTCTCTCTCTGTGCCCCTCCCCCACCTCTGATTTCGTTTCCTCCCTCTTAATTTGAGCCTTATCCATCTTTATGCATTCAGAAGAAATGTAGGAAATGCTCAACAATCTGGGACCAGGTATCTCAACGGGTTGTGGCAGATTTGAGTCATGCAGAAGCCCTCAATTAGGAACCTAAATGCTGGGGATGCAGATCCTCCCTCCCCTGGCATTAACTAGCTGTGGGAGCTTGGATAGTCATTTTGCCTCCCTGAGCCTCATGTCCTCATCTGTAAGATAAGGGGGATGAACTTGGATGTCTTAGGTCCCCTCCAGCACTAACAATAATCCGAATTCACCTTATGAAGCAGATAAGGGTGATCGCTCTTGTTTTCTCTTTTAACATTGTTTCTGCTTCAGACAATGGACAGCAACCTCTTGCCCTTACATCTAGGTGTTGAGTGACCTTTGCTCTCTCTGGACACCACCCTGAGCAGCTGAAAGAGAAGTCTGGTGTAACTTGTCGTGCGAACCTAAGGTGGAACTTGAGGTGTCTCTGGATTCCATATAAGCCTGGAACGGAGGCCCCCTTGCCTTTTTCTCTGCTTCTGGCACAGTCTCAACAGTGGAAAGAGTGCCAAGGTCATGTAATCAGGTTCTCTGATCAGCACTTTTCAACCCTTAAAAAACCAACAATGCAAAACAGAGGAAAAGAAGAGGGAAAGGTGTATGAGGAGGCTTTTGTTCACAAATAACAGAAAAGCAACTCAGGCCAGCTTAAACAATAAAGGGATGATTTAACTAATATGAAGTGACTGGCCAGAAAGTGCAGAGGCTGGGTAGCCAAGGGGTGGGGACTGAGCTGGAATAAAAACAGTGCCAGGAGCCGGCTGGGACCCTCAGATGGCCTGTAGGGGCCCTTGGGCTTTTGAACTTCAAACTCCTCTGTTTTTTTGAGGCAGTCTCATGTTTTTCTTAGAGTCCATACCCGGGAGTTGCCCTCCAATGAGTGAGGCTGCACTGATTGCCTATTGGGACATGTGCAACCAAACCAGTTCAGGTTTGCCCCTCTGTATCAGTCAGCTCCAGCTGCTGTAACAAAGTACCACAGATGGAATGGCTTATAAACAACAGACATTTATTTCTCACGGTTCTGGAAGCTGGAAGTCCAAGATCAAGGTGCTGACAGATCTGGTACCTAGGAAGGGCTCTCTTCTGGTTCTTCTTGCTGTCTCCCCGCATGGCAGAGGGGAAAGAGAGCTCTCTGGGGTCTCTTCTATAAGACAACTAATCCTATTCATGAGGATTCTTCCCTCACGACCTAAGCAGCTCCCAAAGGCCCTGTCTCCCAATACTATCACTTTGGGGGTTAGGATTTCAACATGTCAGTTTTGGGGGGGACACAGCATTTAGCCCATAACACACTCCCTTATGCCCAGGTGGGTTGGCTAGTGAGCCTTCACAATTCATTTTTGGGTATAGGTCAGCGTGCGGGTTCTGAGGACCAACTTCACACCCAAGGTGAACGAAGCTCCCAGTGTTTTCATAGTTTCTGCACAGAACTCCCTACCTCCCTCCTCTTTAGGATGGCCTTCTGTAATTCACGGTCTGTTGACTGATAGTCCTCCAGAAGGAGCTCAAGTGAGGATATGGGATTGACTGTCACGAAAATAGCCAGATAGCACCTGGGTTTTCTTGTTACAAATCTCCCCAGAAATAGCATCACTGTTGCCTCTTAGCCTTTCTTCCTGTTAATACTTTGGCTCTGGAGTCACATGCCTCACCCTTTGCTTCGTTGTGAGTATTCAGACAAGATACATAGCTTTTTGTGTATAAAAAGGAAGAGCCATGAATATTTAAATCCTCTAGATTATAAGCTCCTTGAGGACAGGAATTTTCACCTCTTTGTATACCTGTGAATCCCCAGAGCCTGCAACACGAAAGGCCACTCAGCAAACATTTGTGGGATATTGAATAAGGTGAAATAATCCATAATTTCATAAACACATAATTAATGCTATCTATTGTTATCAGTGGTTTAGAATCTTCCTCAGTCAGCGTTTAAAAGAATATGAAAATTCTTAATTCATTCAGTGAAAATATATTTATTGACTGGCAAGAGTGTGCCAGGTACTCTGTTAGGTTTGAGGGAAACAGCAATAAATAGAGACACATTTCCTGGTGGAGTTTATGGTCTACTGAGGGAGGGAGACATTGAATAAGCAATTATAAGTGTACTGAGGGTTACTTTGAGTGTTGCTTCTCCAATATTTGTGGCATAAAATGAGATTGGCTATACTAGGAAAATTGAGTGCATACCAGGCTTTGGTTTGACTAGATCACCTTTTGTAGGTAATGCTAGCCACTGCAACAGATAAGCCTGAATTATCAGTGATTAAAATAAGAGAAGTTTATTTCTTGCTCATATAAAGCCAGATGCAGATATTTCTGAGTAATGGGCAGCTCTCTATCAACCAATGTTTCTGGGATCCAGGTTCCTTCCACATTGTGACTCTGCCATCTTCAACATTTGGTTTCCAAGCGCCCCATGTTCCTCTGCTTTAACCTGGGGAGGGGGTAGGAGTGGAAGAGAGGGTTTGGCAGGAGGTTTTTATGGGCCAGGCCAGGAAGTGGTGAGTATGACTTATAGTTAGCAGTTAGTCCACAGCCACAGCAAACCACAAGGGAGACTGAGAAATGTCATCTAGCCTAGGGCTCAGGGATCTCTCTGCAATATGCCCTTCTGATCACCAAATAACCTTCACACCCTTCTTCCCATGCATAGAATACACTGACCACCCCCCTTAAGGAAGACCACCCAAAGTCCAATCAAGTTACTGGGTCTAGCTCAGTGTCCTGAGTGCCGACATGATATGTTAAATCTCAAAATCCAGGTGCAATACTTCATGTTCATCGACCTGTGAACTGAAAGGACAAGGTATCTGCTAGCATCATCCACATATACCACACGCCATGTTGGAATAGGGGCAGGACAAGGCAATAAGCAGTTTCATTCAGAAAAGCACAGAATGGGAGTCACAGCGCAGTCACTGGTCCATAGTCCATAGATTGTACAATTGTACAATCCTGCCAAGCCAGAGTCTCTGTCAGGCAGCAGGAGAACTTTCTTGATTAGACCAAAATAAAATTCCTTGGGAAAAACTCCCTCATCTATGGTTTTCTGTGGTCTGTTACTCTATTGACATTTTGGACCAGATAATTCTTTGTTGTGGGGGGTCTAGCCTATGTAGTGTAGAATGTTCATGGCCTCTATCCCTTAGATGTTAGTGGGTAGAGGCATCTCTGTCCCAGTTGTGCTGCCAAAAAATGTCTCAGACATTGCCAAATGTCCCGTGGGGGGGGCAAAATCAGTCCAATTGAAAACTAGTGGTTTAAGGCTTGAACAAAGTCCTAGCTTATGGTTTCTCTGGCAATATTGGCCTCTCAAAATCTGAGTTGGCTTCTGATCTACATGCTTCCAGTCAGTTCCCATGAGCAGTAACCATGGCTGAAGTTCTTTTCTAAGCAAAAATGTTTTCCCCTGACTGACTTCTTTTTTTTTTTTAAAGATTTTATTTATTTATTTGAGAGAGAGAATGAGAAAGAGAGAGCACGAGAGGGGGGAGGGTCAGAGGGAGAAGCAGACTCCCTGCTGAGCAGGGAGCCCAACGCGGGACTCGATCCAGGGACTCCAGGATCATGACCTGAGCCGAAGGCAGTCGCTTAACCAACTGAGCCACCCAGGCGCCCTGACTTCTTTGCTTCTAAATGTTTTGCTACTATATAACATGGTCTTCACCTTCGTGGTTTCTAAAATTATTTTCTTGGCACTTGGCACTCACCACTAATTAACTGAACAGTGGACAGTAAGGTAGGTGATATTGGAGGTTGGAAAGACTCATATAGTGACAGAAAATCTGTGATGGCTTGAAAAAGCAGGACACGAAACCAGAGCCACACGCTTTAGGTGTATGTCACGACAGCACCCTGTGCCAAAGTATCGATTTTTCTATGGTTAAGGCATAAGAACAGGCAAAAAAAGTCATTTTTCCTGACCTCCTTTCCTTCTCGTCTATCAGTGACTAGCTGAGATAGCAAGTCCAAAGCTGGGTTGGCTCCCTGCTGGCTAGGGGGAGAAGCGGGAATGGGGTTACAGGGTTAAATGGAGGTCAGAGGAGCAGGCAGGTGTGCAGGGAAGAGAAACCTCAAAGTGGTGGGGGTGGGACCGGAGGGAATCCGGAGCAGCTCCTGGGATGCAGGGCTGATTTCTGAGGTCGAGCATGAGTGAGATTGCACAGGCCAGGTTCATCCAAAGGGTCCAGTCTAGGATGAACACTGTGAAACCACCCAAGTAAGCCATATGAACTTTGAATTCTGTGCTTTCAACATCTCATTTAAAATGTGTGCATACAGGGGTGCCTGGGTGGCTCAGTCGGTTAAGCGTCAGACTTTCGATTTTGGCTGAGGTCATGATCTCAGGGTTGTGAGATCGAGCTTCCCCATCGAGCCCCCCATCTCTCCCTCCCTCTCCTTCTGCTCCTCCCTCACCCCCCCACACACTCTCTCTCTCAAATAAATGTCTTTTAAAAAAAACCAACATGTGTATATATTTTACCTTTAGTGAAAAGGAAACTTAGAAATAATGACTATTTTATTCTGATTATAAAAATAATACATAGGAGTTGAAAGGTTAAATATCCACCCATAGGGGGAATGCAAAAGACGCTATGGTATATCCATACTGTAGAAAACTGTGCCACGGTTCAGCTCAGGTGTACGGTGTGAGACCATTTCCATCAAGAAGAAAAGCCCCTCCAGCCATGCCATATGTTGCGTGTGAAGAGGTTGTTGTGTGAATAGAGGCATAGGAAGCGATGTGCAAGCACTCACCAAAGGAACTGCCAAGCGCAGCTGTGCCTGAAGTGGGGGAGGGGAGGTGCAGATGGGAGCAGAGGGGTAAGGAGCTTAAACGCACCAGTTTGCCTGGAACAGAACTCAAACACAATCTGGTAAAAATGGAAAGCATGAGACAGCCCTGTTCACACTGATAGATCACTGGTTTCTTCTTTTTTTTTTCCTGCTTGAAGGAAGCTATTAACTGTACTTACCTTGGGGGGGACAGACAGAGGGTGTAAGCAGATGGGAAGTTCTGCCATTAGTTTTGTCCTCCATGCTCTCAATTTTCTAGCCATGTTTCTATGTTATTTAAAAAAAATTCCAAAGAGTTTTCTGAGTGATAATATAATGGGTCTTTTTTTTTTTTTTTTTTTTGCTTTTTGCTTTGTATTCATATCTATTAAAGTAATCTAATAGGTGTTATTTGAAAGACATTTACACAGGGGCGCCTGGGTGGCTCAGTTGGTTAAGCGACTGCCTTCGGCTCAGGTCATGATCCTGGAGTCACAGGATCGAGTCCCGCATTGGGCTCCCTGCTCGGTAGGGAGTCTGCTTCTCCCTCTGACCCTCCTCCCTCTCATGCTCTCTGTCTCTCATTCTCTCTCTCTCAAATAAATAAATAAAATCTTAAAAAAAAAAAAAAGAAAGACATTTACACAAAGTAATATGTGATCCAGGTTAATAATTTTGAAAATAGAGGAAAGCATAAAGACCAGAATTTAAATTGTCCATATTCTCCCAATCAGACATGATGCTCATTAATAACATTTTTGATGATTTCCTCTAGTCTTTTTTTTCTTATGTCTATTTTAATAAAATCGAGTTATATTTTATGTTCAGTTTTATACTGTTTCTTTTATTTAATAAGATATTATAAGCATTTTCCATACTATTAAATATTCTTTAAATAATATAATTTGTAATGGTTATATAAAACTGTACTATACTTATATGTACATACTATAATATATATATAATAAAATTATAATGTCAGTAGTTAAGCACTTAGAGTGATCAAGCACTAGATAGGGCTTTATTCGTATTGTCTTATTTCATCCTTCTAGTTGGCCCCTAAGGTAATGCTATCAAACCCATTTTATAGATGAGGAGACAGAGGTTCAGCGAGGTTCCATATAGAACTGTGCTGTGTTACATATAGAACTGGTTCCAAAGCAAGTGAGTGGCTAAGCCACGCTCAAACTCACACCTATTCTCTTCTCTCTCTCTCTTTTTTTAAAAGATTTTATTTAGATAGAGTGAGAGAGAGCACAGCAGGGAGGAGGGGCAGAGGGAGAGGGAGAAGCAGACTCCTGCTGAGCGGGGAGCCCGATGCGGGGCTTGATCCCAGGACCCGGAGATCGTGATCTGAGTCAAAGGCACACACTTAACCGACTGAGCTAACCAGGTGCCCCCTGAGCCACCCAGGCTCCCCAACCTATTGTCTTAACTACTGTTCTATATATTTTTAAATTTATTTATTTCTTTTATTTATTTTTTATGATAAAATAGACTTTTATTTTTAACAGTATTTCATGTACTCTTATTTTATTTTTAAGATTTTATTTATTTATTTGACAGAGAGAAACGGCGAGAGAGGGAACACAAGCAGGCTGTGTGGGAGAGAAGCAGGCTTCCCACGGAGCAGGGAGCCCGATGCGGGGCTCGATCCCAGGATCCAGGGATCATGACCTGAGCTGAAGGCAGACACTTAACGACTGAGCCACCCAGGCACCCCTCATATTCTTTTATAATCCTTTTTTTAAATTTAAATTTTCAGTGATTCCTCAGTCTTATATAAGACCCAGCTCATTACATCCAGTGCCCTCCTTAACGCCCATCACCCAATTACCCCATCCCCCACCCCCTCCCCTTCAGCAACCCTCAGTTTGTTTCCTAGGATTAAGAGTCTCTTAAAGTTTGTCTCCCTCTCTGATTGCGTCTTGTTCATTTTTTCCTCCCTTCCCCCATGATCCTCTTTTGTTTCTTAAATTCCACAAAAGAATGAGATCATATGGTAATTCTTTCTCTGATTGACTTATTTCACTTAGCATAATACCCTCTAGTTCCATTAACAACTGTTTTAAACAGCACCTGCAACAGTTATTTATCCAATACCCTATTGCTGGCCAACCGATGATTTCAAAATTTTTACTATGTTGAATAACAGTGACAAATACCCTCGTACACACAGCTTTGGTCACATCTTAGAATTCCTTGCTTAGGCAGGGAGACTGGGTGGCTCAGTCAGTTAGGTGTCTGATTTCAGCTCAGGTCCTGATCTCAGGGTCCTGGGATTGAGGCCCAGGGCGAGCCCTGCAGAGAGCCCCTCCTCAAGCCCTTCCTGGAGCCTGCTTGTCCCTCTCCCTCTCCCTCTGCCCCTCCCCTGGCTTTTGTGTGCGCGCGCACCCATTCTCCCTGTCTCTCTCTCAAATAAATAAAATCTTAAAAAAAAAAAGAGAGAGATGGACAATTCCTGGCTTAGGCGGAGTTACTGGGTGATCATGAGAGAACATCTTGCAGGTTCTTGCAACACATTGTCAGACCCTTTTGCAAGCATGCTTTGGAGTACTAGGCTAATCCCTCCAAAAGGGGAGATAACTGAAGAAAATCAGAACTTCAGTAATCAGGGCCCCGCTGGGTGGAGGGCTGAGCGGGAGGCTGCTCCCATTGTCTTCTAAATGATGGCCCTCAAGTCACACCTGGCAATGGGAGTTTTATTGAATTTCCCCGCAAGGCCATTATGCTCAGTAAACACAGAGGCAGGCAGACCGGTGACCAAGGGCCCCTATTACACCAGGTAAGTGCACATCTTGCTACATGCCGCCTCTCGAGTTTCCATTATTTCAAATGTCAAATGCACTTTGCCTCAAGCCTTCTCAGCCTTAAATGTTTAAATCCACATGCATTTAATTTACTTATTGGATTTCTATAGGACTTGAGGGGAAATATAATTCACATACTTCTGGTTCATCTTCGCTGAACTCATTTGATGGCTTAAAAAACTTTGTTGGCTCTCTTAAATAAGAATTTTTTGTGCAGTTTCTTTCCAGAGATGGGATGCTGGGGCGGGGTGGGGAGGGGGCAGTCGTGGTGGTGGAATTCTCATTGAAAAAGTAAGTACAAAGCTAGGACTGTGATGGATAGGGGTAAGGACAGCCTTCCCGCCATTCTCGGAAACAGTTTTGCTAGTCAAGAGGTTAGAGAAAGGTACACATAATTGGTAAACAGTATCCTCTTCGTTGGCTTCATTAACTTAATTTGGGAGCCCACCATTACTAGAGGTATGTGCCAGGAAGCTCAGAGAACCTCAAATTAAAACAATTTCTCATTCAAAAAAGTTAATTGCTGACATCGGAACTCCCCAACCTGTCCTTCTTACTAAAACAACTGAGATAATTCCAGCCCAAAGAAACCCAAACTTGATATTTTCTTATGTCATTTCAATCCAAAGGTGGGTATGTGTGTTTTTTCCATTAAGCTTGTTCTTTATTTTTTCATTTCCCTTTTGACTTTATTATGGAAATTTTCGAACATTCAGAAAAAGTTGAAAGAATTGTATGCTGAACACCCATTTACATAACACCTTAATCCTACAGTGATTACCATTTGCCTTGTTTGTTTTTTTACATATCAATCCATCTCTCTGTGTATCTGTCAATTCATCTGTTTTTTTAGGGGACTTCAAAGTAAGTTGCAGACATCAGTACACTTCGTTCCTAAACACTTCACAATGCAAGTCATTAACTAGAGTTCAAGATTTTTTTTTAAAGATTTTATTTATTTATTTGACAGAGAGCACAAGCAGGGAGAGTGGCAGACAGAGGGAGAAGCAGACTCCCTGCTGAGCAGGGAGCCCGACTCAAGGCTCAGTCTCAGGAGCTCGGGACCATGACCCAAGACAAAGGCAGATGCCCAACCGACTGAGCCACCCAGGTGCCCCTAGAGTTCAATATTTATTTACATCTCTTTTTTTCTCTTCTAGGAGAAATGTATATAAGTGAAATGCACAAATCCTAATTGCACTCTCTGGTAAGTTTTGACTAATATGTACATGTGGGTAACCCAAATCCCATCAAGATATAGGCATTTTCATTACCACAGAACTTCTGTGTCTTTTTTTGCAATTAACTCCTCCCTATCCCTTGTCCCCGACACTGTTCTAATTTCTATCACCATATATTTGTTTTGCCTGTTCTAGAACTTCACACAGATGGAATCATACCATATAAACGATTTACTTGGTCAAGTTGCCATGGCTTTGTTACTTGTAGCTACCAGCTTCCTAGTGGAACCAAGAGCTATTTGAGGTTGATCTTTCTTGCCTTATGTTATGCACTGGAATTTCTTAGGAACACATGAAAATGGAAGTGAAGGTACCACCTCATTACTGAAAAGAATAACCTTGTGAATGCTTTGCTGGAATGGTATTAAATATGCTATAGGACTATTCTCCTTAATAAAGTAACATTCAATGGAGAGGCTTCCTAGAAAAATGCAATCTGTATTTTGGAAAGAAGCTTTTCCTGCTGGAGTCCTTATTCTTTCTCACAGAACCACACTGACCTGCCTTATATTCAGTGTGCTATGATTTTGTTGCTCTCACTGTTACTACAAATACCAGAGCTGGAAGTCAAGACCAAGATTCCACTGTTCTGCTCAGAAGACCCCTCCACACCCTCTGAACAATTAACAGGACGGTCTTAGCCCTGCTGCAGTGCGTTGAAGGTGGAGCAGGTCATCAGTAGGTGGCGCTCTTCCTCTGAACCATGACCCAGACAGGCCGACACCCACCCCTCCCCCGCCCCAGCTAAGACCAGAAACTAGCCTACAGAAAGGTCCTGCCTTCTGAAAGCGACAATAAAAGGAGTCTTCAGGTGCTTTCAGTTCGAAGGTTGCTTAGACATCCCATGGCTGGAGTCCGTTGAGAGTCCTGTTTAACCATTCCTGGGGCTTTTCCCTGGAAGCAGTAGTCTTAAGTATCCTAAGAACAGATGTTGTATGATCCTATTGAAAAAAAGACGCTTGGTACCTATCAGTGTTAAGAATCAGCACGGGGACACCTGGGTGGCTCAGTCAGTGAAGCATCCAACTCTTGATCTCAGCTGAGATGTCGATCTCAGGGTCCGGAGATCAAACCCTGTGTTGGGCTCCATGCTGGGTGTGAAGCCTATTTAAAAAAAAAAAAAAAAGAATCAGTACTAAAATATCTGGGAAAGAAAAATCTGGTAAGGGAATCAAAAGACTTGATAGATTCTGAGTGTTAATCAGTGATCTCAGAATAATTTCACTAGGGAAAAATAGAATAATTCAAGCCTTCATTCTTTCTTTTATTTATTCAGTATTCAACAGTGGGGAGGGAAGGGAGTGTATCATTTGTTAAGAAACAGCTGTTGGAGTCAGGCAAACCTGGGTGTCAACCTGAGCCCTTCATGGAGTCCCAGCATTTTTCATCTGTAAAATGAAGATGATATATTTACATCATAGAACATTTCATTCCTTGATTCAATAAATGTTTTTTGTTTTGTTTTGTTTTTAAAGATTTTATTTATTTATTTGAGAGACAGAGACAGAGATAGTGAGTGAGAACACCGAGCGGGGAGGAGAGGGAGAAGCAGGCTCCCCACTGAGCAGGGAGCCCGATGCGGGGCTCGATCCCAGGACCCTGGGATCATGACCTGAGCCGAAGGCAGACGCTTAACCGACTGAGCCACTCAGGCGCCCTGATTCAACATTTATTGAGCATCTATTATGTGCCAGGCACTGTTCTAGAGCTGTGAGTACAGTGTGAGCAACGCAAGTTTGCTGCCCTCCTGGAGCTTTTCAGCAGGCTGTATTTTCTTTTCTGTTTTTGTTTTTTGTTTTTGTTTTTGTTTTTTAGTTTATTTATTGACCTAAACCTGGTACTGCATTTTATTGATTTATTTTTTTATTCAAGTGTAATTCACATCCAGTGCTATATTAGTTTCAGTTATACAATATAATGATTCAGCAATTTTATATACTACTCAGCACTCATCACAGTAAGTGTGCTCTTAATCCCCTCCTCCTATTTCACCCACCTCCCCTCTGGGAACCACCAGTTTGTTCTCTATAGTTGAGTCTGTTGTTTTGTGTCTTTTCTTCTTGGTTTGTTTTGTTTCTTAAATTCCGCATATGAGTGAAATCATACAATATTGGTCTTTCTCTGACTTATTTTATTTAGCATTATATCCTCTAGATCCATCCATGTTGTTGCAAGTGGCAAGATTTCACTCTTTTTTATGGCTGAATAATATTCCATTCTCTATATACCACCTCATCTTTTAGTCCTTGGGTAAATACCCTATAGTGCAATTACTGATCATATGGTAATTCTATTTTTAGTTTTTTTAAAGAATCTACATAATGTTTTCCACAGTGGCTGCACCAGTTTGCATTCCCACCAACAGTGCACGAGGGTTCTTTTTTCTCCATATCCTTGCCAACACTTGTTATTTCGTTTGTTGTTGATTTTAGCCACTCTGACAGATGTGAGGTGACATCTCATTGTGGCTTTGATTTGCATTTCTCTGATGATGAGTGATGTTGAGCATCTTTTCATGTGTCTGTTGACCATCTGTATGTCTTCTTTGGAAAAATGTCTATTCAGGTCCTCTGTGGCAGGCTATCTTTTCAAGGACAGCTATGCTGGTATATCCCATCCCACATCTCTTCTCCTTCTTCTTCTTCTTCTTCTTCTTCTCTTTCTCCTTCTCCCCCTTTTCCTCCTCCTCCTCCTTCTTTTTTTTTTTTTTAAGATTTTATTTATTTTTTAGAGAGCGAGCGAGAGAGAAACAGCATGAGAAGGGAGAGGGTCAGAGGGAGAAGCAGGCTCCCAGCTGAGCCGGGAGCCCTATGTGGGACTCGATCCCAGGACCCTGGGATCATGACCTGAGCCGAAGGCAGACGCTTAACCATCTGAGCCACCCAGGCGCCCCTCCTCCTTCTTCTTTTAACTTAACTTTAATTTTATTTCTTGGTAAACACCCTTACTCTTACAAACAATGAAAGCAAACCAAATCATGAATACGTCAATTTTTTTAAGATTTTATTTTATTTATTTGAGAGTGACAGAGAGAGAGAGAGAGAGGTAATAGGCACGAGTGGGGGGGAGGGGCAGAGGGAGAGGGAGAAGCAGACTCCCCACTGAGCAGGGAGCCCGAAGTGGGCCTCGATCCCAGGACCCTGGGATCATGACCTGAGCTGAAGGCAGATGCTTAACCGACTGAGCCATGCAGGCGCCCCTCCATGTCTATTTTTTTAAAAAACCACTTTAT
Source organism: Mirounga leonina (assembly GCF_011800145.1). Lineage (NCBI taxonomy): Eukaryota > Metazoa > Chordata > Mammalia > Carnivora > Phocidae > Mirounga > Mirounga leonina. The sequence continues at coordinate 61,789,198 of NW_023270323.1, read as the reverse complement.
TGAGTTATGGCTGACATGCAAAAAGCTATACCTATTTAATGTCTGCAACTCCATGAGTTTGAGAATAAGTATGCATCCATGAAACCATCATCGTCATGAAAGCCATCAACATATCCATCACCTCCCCAAGTTTCCTCCTGCCCCCATTACTATTATTTTTATTATTTTTTTTGTGGTAAGAATACTTAACATAAGATCTTAGCAAATTTTAGGTATACAATACAGTGTTATTTGTTACAGACACTATTGGATAATAGATCTTCAGAATTTATTCATCTTGTATAACTGAAATGTTGTACCTTTTGATGGATAACTCCCCATGTCCTCCTCCCCTCAGCCCGTGGCAACCACCATCCACCACCATCCTACCCTCTGCTTCTATGAGTTTGACTTTTTAAGATTCCACATGTAAGTGAGATCATACAATATTTGTCTTTCTGGGTCTGGCTGATCTCACTGAGCATAATATCCTCCAGGTTTGTCCATGTTGTCACCAAAGGCAGGATTTTTTTTCTTTTTTATTCATTGTATGTATATTCTACATTCTCTTCTTATATTAGGACAGTGGCAATCCTCAATGGAGAGGTAGGGTCTATGTTTCCTCCCCTTGCATGGGGCAGACCTGTGACCAGTGGAAGTGACATACCCTTCAAAGCTGAGTCATAAAAGTTGATACAGCATTCTCCTGGCCCTCTCTCCAGACAGGTGCCTTATGATGACTGAGTAGACACAGAAGAAGTCCAGCCACATTGTTGCTGCTGTGCTGGAGGGATCATATGGAGAAATCACATAGAGACAGAAACATAGGCCAAAGGAAGCCCAGTCCTCCCAGCCTCCAGCCTTTGAGTCTTCCATCTGAGGCCCTAAGAGATCAGCTGCATCTTATCGGACTTTCTTAGCTGCAGAATCCATGAGCATAATAAATGGTTCTTTTATGCTACAAGTTTTGGGGTGATTTGTTATGCCACCCTAGCAACTGGAATAAGCTGTATGCTAGTTGGGCAAGCAGAAGATAAGTCAGTGAACAAATAAACAAATAAAATATTGTCAAACATGGCTACAAAGAACCAGAGGCAGAGTGATGTGACTGGAGATTGGGGTGTGGTGACCCCAGATAAGGAAATCCTAGCAGAAGAGAAAACACTAGAGCCCTGGACATCTGCAAATACAAAAAGGGGCCAGAATGAATGTTCAGGGGACAGAAGTAACAGCAAGTGCAAAGGCCCTGGGGCAGGCTGAACCATGGCACATTCAAGGAACTAAAAAATGGTGGGTGCCCCTGGATTATAGTGAAGGGATGACAACAATCCAAACTAAGGTCTAAGTAGACAGGGTCACCTTCTATAGGGACTTCTAGGCCAGAGCTAAGGGTTTGGATTTTATCCAAGTGTAATGGGAAGCCATTGAAAGATTCTTTGTGGTGGTGAGATGTGGTTTTATGTACACACTCGCAATATCCTGGTGAAAGGATCAAAGGCTGAGAACTGAAGCAGTTCTGGGAGGCTGCGGACTCAGTCCCAAGGAGAGCTAATAGCAACTTGCATCAGCCCGGAATTCGTGGACTTGTCTCTAAGAGCAACAACCAGGACTAACTCTGCCTGACTGGTTTCTCTGCTCAGGCTTTGTTTCCAGTGCTTTATTGGGATTGATTTTGTCTTCACAACCACCCTATGATGTAGGTTCTATTGTTATCCCAATGAGAGTTCAAGTACTTCGCACTACATAGTAAGTGAGGGAAGCAGGCTCCTAACCCAGGCTGGGCCACCTGCAGAATGCTGTTCTCCTGCATGGAATCCAGTGGGAGGATATAAGATATTCTAGATGCAAAGCTGACAGGACTTGTTGAATGATTGGACTGGGAGGAGGCGAGAAGAGGATCTAGGATGGTGCCTTGGTTTTGGACAATTAGGAGGGAAGTGGTGCCATCTACCGAGATGGGGAAGTCTGGGGAGAATCAGGGTGGGAGAAGCAAGAGTTCCCTCGCTGTAAGAATGAACAATAACAGTGATAAAATGAACACAATAAAGGCTATATTTATTGATTTCCTACCATGTGCAAGCATCCCATACATTCCAACTCACTCAATTTTGCAACAACCCTAAGAAGCAAGGTACCATCCTTTCCTCATTTTACAGTGGCTGAAACTGAGGAACAGCGAGGCTGAGAAAATGTGTAAGAGGTTACAGGGCCGGGAAATTGTGGACCTGGGATTTGGGCTGGCAGGCTGGCGGCCCTAACCACTGCATCCACTGCTTCTCATGAAAAGAGAAAGTGTTTGGGAAGCAGGAAGCACCGTGCCTAGTGCATAGTCAGTGATCAATAAATGGGAGCCGCTCTCATTATTCAAACGTGGTTGACCTTCTCTGTTGTCTATGACGTTGTGTTACTAAGAAAGAGCACCCAATTGGTGCCCTCAGGAAAGATGCCACGTCTAGGGGAAACCCAGACTCAATATGCATGGAAGTTTAAATGATTCAAGACAGCCACACAACAATACAAAACAACAATAGAAGAGGTGCTGCAAGGCAGCGTGTGATAAAGTGCTGAAGGAACGGCATATATCTAGCTACACAGAGTTTTTCAAATATCTAGAGGAATATTAAAGCCTTGTGCCAGGATTATTAACACGTGCTCGCAACAGGGAGATTCCTTCTCTATAATTCATTGTGCCCTGTCAGGACCCAAACCAAATGGCAAAGATAGGTATAGTGACGTTTACACTGTTTTAATTACCCAGCGAGATTAGTGTTTGTGGTCTTGTTAAGTAGTTCCCAAACAAAGCAATGAAATTGAATATTTCCGCTGTGCAAGAAAATTCACCCCCTTTGCTTCTCCTCCTTCCCTCCCTCCCTCCCTTCTTCCTTTCTCTTTTTCTTTCTCCTCCCCCTCTCTCCCTCTTTCTTTGGGGAGGCAGTGGGGACACATTTTTACTAGTATAAGCAAGACAAATTCCTTGATGTTTAGATACAATAAAAATGAAAAATGCAAGCTGCTCCCAACTTTTTTGCTATTTATAACAACATTTTTCCTCTGTGGTTCCCCAAATGCCAGAGATTCAAAGCAATAAGTCAAGCTATGTTTTGAGGAGGCTTTTCACATTTCCTTACATTAAAAAAAAAACAAAAACCACCGAAAATTTGGAAATAGAGAACATTAAGAAAAACCTGACATAATCGTACCACTCCAACACAACTACTGATCGTATCTTGGTGTATTTTCTTACGGTTTTCTATTTTCCCTTGCTTATTTTACATAGTTTTAATTCTTGTGTGCTTATAGTTTTGTATCCTGCTTCTATATGTAAATGTTTATCAGATATACTTTCCTTTGCTATTAAGTAATCTTCCAAATTTTGCTGGAAAAGTCTCTTGAGTGACCCTCCCTTAATTTCTAAACCGCATAACTAAATCACTTTTAAAATAGGAACATGCAGGGGCGCCTGGGTGGCTCAGTCATTAAGTATCTGCCTTCGGCTCAGGTCGTGATCCCGGGGTCCTGGGATCGAGCCCCGCATCGGGCTCCCTGCTCAGCGGGAAGCCTGCTTCTCCCTCTCCCTCTCCCCCTGCTTGTGTTCCCTCTCTAGCTGTCTCTCTCTCTGTGTGTCAAATAAATAAAAATTAAAAAAAAAAAAGAACTAAAAATCTTAAAAAAAAAAGAACATGCATAAATAAAATACATAAATGAAACATAAATACATAAACATTACTCTTTCTCTTAAGGTTGATCTTGGCAAGGCCTCACGGATAGGAGGTGAGCATTCTGGCTCTGAGTTCTGCCACTTGCTAGCTATGTGACCTCTGAGAAGCACTTACCCTCCCTGGGCTTTCGTTTCTTGACCCATAAAATGGAGATAATGACAGTCCTACCTCGCTGAAATGGGATCGGGTTCACTGACATACCTACTGCAGGACCTATCCCATACTGAGTGTTCGATAAATGCCAATCATCATTACTGTTAGGATCATTATTATTATTTACATTTCCAAACATTTATTTTGGTGGAATGTGCACTGGATTTGGAATCAGAAATTTTGCACTCTAGACTTGGATGAGCTTATACTTGTTGTTGGCTTCCTTACCTATTAAAGGGAATGTCAAACACCTATTATGCCTCTTTGAAAAAGAACTTTGGACAAGATACAAAGTTTTATAAACGCCAGACGTCCTGCATACAAGATGACATGCACTTCTTGTGATCCAGGGGCACAGTCCTATGGCCATGGCTGGGGAGGGCTGGGGGCCGGATTGTCCTCGACACCTCTCTGATCACCAGACCTCATCAGAGAGCCAGTTTTGCTACTTAGACCGAAGCTGGCAGAACACGATACTATGCACAGGTCAGCGCAGTCTTGCCCGTCGATGCGGGGCGTCTCTGGCTGTCCTATCCACAGAAGGCTCAGAGCCACATGGTTCTGATGGGTTAAGGAAACCCATACCTCGGGCTTTTTCTTTTTCCTTCCTTCCTTTTTTTTGGGTATTCATTTATTTTAGATAGTCTATCAATGCCATTTGCACGGCTCAGGTTAGAAGTGGTCAGCACTTCCCATTAGGCCGCTATTTCCAGGGGATGGTAATTTGATCACAACATTTGTTCCGGGGAGCAACAGGCCAAGGAGAGGTCTCAGCACAAAAGCATCTTCCACCCACTTACACACCACAGCCCCTGCAACACGCTCCTTATGTGACCAATTTAAAATGATGAAGGTCGACAAAACACGCTGATATTTTGAATTCCGGAAGACGGAGGGGGTGGTTTCGACATCGGCATGAAGTTCATGGCTGCGGGTCATCAAGAGTTCATTCTTTAGCATCCCAGCAGGATCGCACGGGCTGCCAGTTCGTCCCTGGCGCAGCCCCCGAGGCCAGCCCAGTCCCTTCTCCGGGGAAGATGGGTCTGTGCTTCCGCCTCCTTGCCTCCTTGCCTCCTTCCTCCTCGCCCTCCTCTCTGAGGAAGGTGGATTAAGTGAGGAGGGGAGGTCAGAGTCAGAACCTCTTCTTGGGAGTTAGCCCAGTGGGGAAAGCAGGCTTAGGAAGCTGGAAGTTGGGGACACGCTATTATTATTATTTTTTTCATAAAAAAATTTTTTTAATTAACATATAATGTATTATTTGTTTCAGGGGTACAAGTCTGTGATTCATCAGATTTACACAATTCACAGCACTCACCATAGCACATACCCTCCCCAGTGTCCATCACCCAGCCGCCCCACCCCTTCCCCCCAACTCCAGCAACCCTCAGTTTGTTTCCTGAGATTAAGAGTCTCTTAGGGTTTGTCTCCCTCTCTGGTTTCGTCTTGTTTCATTTTTCCCTCCCTTCCCCTATGGTCCTCTGTCTTGTTTCTCAAGTTCCTCACATCAGTGAGATCATATGATACTTGCCTTTCTCTCATTGACTTATTTTGCTCAGCATAATACCCTCTAGTTCCATCCACGTCGTTGCAAATGGCAAGATTTCATTTTTTTGATGGCTGCATAATATTGCATTGCATATATATATCTTCTTTATCCATTCATCTGTTGATGGACACCTGGGCTCTTTCCATAGCTTTCCCCCTAACGTCAGGAACACGACAGGGATGTCCACTATCACCACTGCTATTCAACATAGTATTAGAAGTCCTAGCCGCAGCAATCAGACAACAAAAAGAAATAAAAGGCATCTGAATCAGCAAATAAGAAGTCAAACTCTAACTCTTTGCAGATGATGATACTTATGTGGAAAACCCAAAAGACTCCACCAAAGCTGCTAGAACTCATACAGGAATTCAGTAAAATGGCAGGATATAAAATCAATGCACAGAAATCAGTTGCATTTCTATACACCAACAACAAGACAGAAGAAAAAGAAAGTAAGGAATCAATCCCATTTAAAATTGCACCCCAAACCATAAGATACCTAGGAATAAATCTAACGAAAGAGGCAAAGAATCTGTACTCAGAAAACTATAGAATACTCATGAAAGAAATTGAGGAAGACACAAAGAAATGGAAAAACGTTCCATGCTCGTGGATTGGGACACGCTATTATTAAGAGGCTGACCTCCTACTTTTGTGCACCTTGCCCTGCATCACCTCGCCTGTCATCCATGCAAAAGCTGACAGGTATGCAGGGGAATGACTGTGGGTGCTGTGTCAGAGGCTTGCTTTTTTATTGAGCACCTACTGTGTGCCTTGTGCTTTGTATCTTGCTGGGTGTGCAAAGTTGAACAATAGGCTCCTCTTCCCAGGGAGCCTCGGCTGGTGTGGAAGACAGTCATGGGTGAATGTACAATTACACACGTGATTAGGACTGCCCAGGGGACCCCGAGGTGCCTGGAGATGCTTAACTTGGGGCAGCAGGTTAGAGAAGCCGTCCCCGAGCAAGGGACCTTTAACTTCAGAAAGGAAGGCTGGGGGAGGGGGAGGGGAGAGTTGGGATGTACTTTAAGAGGTAGAGTCCCGACCAACACCATGTTTTGAACAAATTAAATTGAAGAGGAGATTTGTTAAAAGGAGGAATTTGAAAGAACCCAAGGGGAGAACGTATAGCTAGATCTTGCAGGGGATGAGCCGGGAAACAACCGAGGAGGGGCTTCCTCCCTCCCTCCCTCACATTACTATCTGCTGGGGATGAAGTCCTGGCTCCCTACCTGGTCTTTGCTAACACAGCCCAGAAGGGAGGTTGGGGCACCTACGTAGCTACAGTCTGCCAAGAGAGGTGGGCTCTTGGCCTTTGCTGTAGGGGCCGGGATGGGGCCGCAGGATTTTCCTGTGGTGTTGGCTGGAGTGAGGTGCTTATTGTCTACAATTTTGTCTTGTTTGGAAACCCCTGTCCTGGTCATTTAGTGGAGAGAGCAGGTTCTGTAGGAACTTTCATTCTGTCCTCCTTGATGATTCTGGAGCCATTGTCCTGGAAACAGGATTCTGCCATCACCTTGAATTCCACGTGGTACCTGTTTCACTGTATCACTGTTGGTGCAAAGCCTTGTGTAGGGATGTTTGATGGGAGGCCGAGTCAATGCCTGTGTCCTGGCTGCAAGGGATGCTGGGAAAATCAGTTTTGGGCGTCTGTTTCATGGAGGGGAGGACATCTCCCATATATAGAAAGGGTACTGGCTGGCCCAAAACATGACTGTCCACTACAGAGTTTATTTGAACAGTGTATGTGAAAAAAGCAGGTGAGGACCCAAACTAAGGAGGGATAGCAGAGATGGAGAGGAGAAAATGTATTTGAGAGGTAGTAAGGACATAGAATCGACAGAAGTTCCTAGCAGATTGAGTGTGAAGCATAAATAAGAGGGAAGAATCTAGTTACCGATCAAATATCTATGCTTTCAAAGCGAAAGATGACTAGTTATTGTGTCTGTGGCTGATAAAAAATCCAATTACCGATCTGTAATACTCTGGTGTTGGGAGTAACTTCCCTGGAAAAAAGTATAGAAAACCGAGTTCATCTGTTCTTTAGCATTACCCACCGTTGTTGCTGGGCCTTTCCACAGACCAACTTTAGTTTTATGGGTGCTGCACGCTAAGACCTTCAGAAACAAGCCAATCGGATCTCCAAGACAAACAAATGAACAAACACACACATCTGAAGGGCATCTTTCTTCATGATGTCGCAACACAAATCTTTTCTCGTGTTCATCATTCTCACATCCCATCAGTTTCCAAAATTTATTTGGAAGATTTGTCATTAAAACACACCTACGTACGTGGCGTAAGCACACAACTTAACCAGACAGAACTGCACATCATTACCAGGATGAAAGAATAAATGCTGAGTCCTGAGGGCAAGGGCGTACAGAGAAATTATAGATGAAAATCCAGATTAAAAATGCCAGTGGAATTGAGTCTAAAACTTTGATACAATAGTTCCAGCATCAAGAGAGAAAGAAAATTGAATGGACTTGGTACATGTGTTGCCATGGTCTAAATTGTGTCTCCCTCCTATGTTGAAGCCTTAGCTCCCAGTGTGACTGTATTTGGAAGATGGGACCTTTCCAGAAGTAATTAAGGTTAAATGAGGCCATAGGGTAGGGTCCTGACCCAATTGGGTTAGTGTCCTTATAAAAAAAGACATCAGAGGGGCGCCTGGGTGGCTCAGTGGGTTAAGCATGTGCCTTCGGCTCAGGTCATGATCCCAGGGTCCTGGGATCGGGCCCCGCATCGGGCTCCCTGCTCAGCGGGGGGTCTCCTTGTCCCTCTGCCTCTGCCCTCCCCCTGCTCATGCTCGCTCTTTCTCTCTCTCAAATAAATAAATACAATCATAAAAAAAATAAAGGGCCCCAGAGAGCTCACTGTCTCTGCCACTGTGAGCATGTAGTAAGTAAGAAGGTGGAGTCTGGCGGCAGGAAGAGAGGCCTCACCAGACCCCGGCCACGCAGGCGCCCCGATCTCAGATGGCCAGCCTCCAGGGCGGTGAGAGCAGAAATTTCTGTTGTTTATGCCCCGCAGTCTGTGGTGTCTTGTTGTGGCGGCCTGAGCTGAGACGCGTGTGCCGTACGTATCTGCTTATCCAGAAAGAAAGCCAAGTGCCCTCTCAGTTCTGAGCTCAGAGTCACCTAGCCTGCAGGTTACTTGGATAAGAGACGTTGAACAATGTCTTAAAAGTTGATAGCAGTATATCAAGATACATAAAGATGACCTTGTAATGGTTCCTGATAAAAAGGCGATGCTTTGGAAGTTAAATTATGGTTCTCTGAAGAGATTTTGGGGCCAAGTCTTACGGTGGGACTCGGCAGTGGGGTTTGGTAGGAGGAGCGTAGCAATTGGCAGTGAGGTGGAGTTCCTATCAGTGTCCAGAAATCGGCATTACCTCCAGCCCATGTTTTCTGTGTGGCAGCCCGCGAGTTGGAACACCCATGAGAGTGTGGGGGGGGTGTGTGTTTGAGAATTGCACGTGCCAAATGACAGAGAAAGGATGAGCACAGATTCAGAGAAAGGTCTCATCAAGGTCACCGAAGAAAAAATACCTTCAAGAGCCAGGCAGGTGGGGCTGGGTGTCAAATGGGCCCAGCGGGTACACACTTGGTACCGATTCTTTCAGAAGCCGATAGATTCCCTGCAAGAACATCCTGCCTGTCCCAAACCATCAAAGGGCAGAACTAATCCAGGAGACCCCCGGTCTGTGGGCCTCACGCACAGCAAGACCGTTACTCTCATTGATCAAAGATCCCATTCAAATCATAGCTAACCAGTCAAATGGAGGTAGCTGGTGAGTATCTAAGTGCCCGTCATGTCAAAACACTTAACGTCCACAAAGCAATTCTTCTTTAAAATAGTGGTGACCCCATCAGGACTTTATCACAGGAGTTTGGAGAATGGAGAGCCTCCCTGCTGCTGCAGAGTGCCATTTTTTTTTTTCTTTCTTTTTTTCCATTTGCTTGGGCCGTGTGTCCTTCAGAGGGGTTTCTAAATGGGTTAACAACACCCTGCCTGGAAGTGCTCGGTCAGGATATTTGTCGCCTCTTTGCAGCCATGGAAAATGCACACAGGGATTGAAAGGCCCACTTCATGCAACATTGCTCAAAGGATTTGAGGATTCCATTACTGCACAAATCCTTTAATTAAAGCCAGTTCCTCCAGGCCCCTGTTGCCCGGGCCCAATCCACAGCGTCCCTGGCGACCTTGGGAGGGTTGATTAATTGACGAGTTGGCAGTGCAACCATTCTTTCAAAGATCCCAAGATATATCTGTTAAAACAAAAATGCCCCCGGACACCATATGGTCCTGAGTTTGCAGTGGCTCTTAAAATTTATCTGCAACTTCCCCGTGTGGCTCAGGCCGGCTGCCTTCTACTCACTAGCTGTTTCCATCCATCACCCTGCCTCTCTGGGGCAGAGAACTCTTCAACGACGAGGTATTTTTGGAAACTCAAGAGGGCATTTTTGCAATTTGGCAATAAGAACCAGTGTTCACCACTGGGTCCAAGTCACCATCAACATCCAAGTGGTCGGATTTGTGAAGCACCAACGTCTAGACTCTGCTTTTCTGAAGAGTGAAGTGAAGGGAAACTGGACAACACAGAAAAATCAGGCGGGAGCATTGTTCCCTGGCAACTCTTAAGGGCAACCATAAATGCTTCCTTTTTATAATTCTGGGTAGTTGCCCTTTGCCTTTGCCAAGCGCCCTGCCAATGATACGCTAGTAAAACCGAGTTCTCAGTCATCTTGTCAGAAGCCTGAGAAATGAGAGAATTTAACCAAAGGCAAACTTTTATTTTTATTTTTTTTAAAGATTTATTTATTTATTTTAGAGAGAGAGAGAGAGCAAGGGGAGAGGCAGAGGGAGAGGGAGAGACGGAATCTTGAGCCGACTCCCGAATGAGCAGAGTCCAATGTGGGGCTTAATCTCACAACCCTGAGATCATGACCTGAGCCGAAACCAAGAGTCAGGTGCTTGGGGTGCCTGGGTGGCTCAGTCAGTTAAGCGTCTGCCTTCGGCTCAGGTCATGATCTCAGGGCCTGGGATCCCACGTCTGGCTCTCCGCCCAGTGGGGAGTCTGCTTCTCCCTCTGCTCCTGCTCATGCTCTCTCTCTCTCTCAAGTAAATAACTACAATCTTCAAAAAAAAAAAAAAAGAGTTGGACGCTTAACCGACTGAGCCACCAGGCACCTCCAAAGGCAAACTTTTAAGATTGTCTAAAGGAGAGGGGCTTCTGTGAAGTTTGTCCTTTGGAGCTCAATGCCATCATTGTGGGTCTCTCTGCGCGTGCATATGTGAGAGAAGAAGCTTGATACAAGCTGTATAACAGAAGAAGAATCTGGAAGAAAGAGGTAAGGGGCCAGAGAGGGGAGGAAGGGGGAGGAGGCTGTCAAGGAGGCAGGGGGCTGTAAAGCTGGGTCCTGATTCCTGTCTGTGAACCAGTCCCCTCCATCAGAAGATCCCATCCACCAAGGTCCTTTTTAAAAGCTAAATACATTCCGGGACCCCCGGGACACAATCTTGAGTTGATGTCATGGACAAAGTAAGGCAGTCCACTAGCGAAAATGAATAGCTAATTCCAAACTTTGCTTGAATGTCTATGTCATCATGAAAGGAAACACAGTAAATAAGCCCCTTGGGGAGTACAGAGCAGAGCTGAGAGCATGAACTCGGACATGCTCCAAGTTTGAGTGTTGACCCTGCTGCTCTCACAAGCTGTAAGATCTCTGGCAAATCACTAAACCTTTCTGTGCCTTCATTCCCTCATCTGTAAAATGAGGATGATAATAGTACCTCCTTATCGGGGGGGGGGGCGGTGACGAGAATGAAATCAGTTCATATCTGTCAAGCCCCCAAAACAGTCCTCGATGCATAGGAAGAGCTCCATCAGTGTTAAATAAATAATTCCATCTTAGGAACCACATTCTCTAGCACTCAACTGAAAGGATGTTTCTAGCTTTCCTTTCTCTACCACTTCTTTTCACATTCTCACTCTTTTCTTTTACTCTCTCTGTTTGAGAAAAATCTCTGCACTTCCTGATGCAGTTCCCAACCTTTGATTCTCCATCTCTCCCACACCCAGGGAGCACCCAGATCTCCAAACTAAGGGCCAAGAGGGGGGCTGGAGAGACTAAGGGAAATGCAGGGCCGACCCCAGGAGAGCTTGCCCTGTTCACCCAGGATGCCGGCGGAGGGCGGGGGGCGGGGGGAGAAGAGCCATGATGTGCAGCTTTGGAGAATGCTTTTCCGTTGTAATTGATGTGAGTGACCATAGGGAGAGAATCCGCTGGGTTTCACACCAGGCGCAGATTGGAGGCAGCACTAGAAGACGTGGAATCTGTAGGAGAGTTCAAGAACCTAAGGTCATCTACAGATCCACAGAATCCCCAGCAATCTCTGACTTCCACAGGTTCTGGAAATGTAGGAAGTGTGATTCGATCTCTTTAACATCTTCAGAGGTAGGAAACGTGTGAAACACTATTCAGAAAAGATGCAGAAATAGGTTTCTTTGAAATGAAGGTAAGCATGTATCAGAATCCTTGCAACAAGAGGGACACGGATGGCTAGTGTTCAAGAACTTAATCTAGTGTGTAGGAGGAAGGACAGTTATTAAGTTAAATAAGTATACAAAATGTATTTGGGATACATAAGATGGTATACACATATACACTCATTTGCACACAGAGAACTATACGTGTATGTATATAGAAATGAATATATTCAATGTATCCTACAAGACTTACAAGAGATACAGTGAAAACGCATTAGACTCTACAGTCTGGCAACCCCCAAAAGGAAGTGAGTTAAGGATGCAGCTGGAGCCCGGTTGTGTAGGTTGGTGGTCTCAGCTAAGCCCGGCTGGCACCAGCTTCTCTCCTGGTTGTCCTGGTAATAGTGCCCCTCTCCTCATGCTAATGACATTATAATGAGCAAAACCACATGCAAATAAAGTACATGAAAACGATGGGAGAAGACAAGAGGTTGAGTGCCTTGCTCAAGACGTAGAGTTGTGAGCTGGGACTGGCACGTGGTTACTGTTTCTCCCTCTGGCCTGATCAAAATATTAAAAAAGCCAAGTGTTGGGGCCTCCCACATTGCCTAGCCCATCCTATCTGTTGCCACAGCTATGCTGAAGTGTCTGTCGACCAAGGGTGGCAGAACGTCTTCCCCTGGTGGGTTTGAGAGGTTGGTGTGAGTTGCCTGCAGATAGGAACTTCGATTGCTCTCCCTCATCCTGCTGCCTCTAAGGAGGGATGGAATACCTAGGAGGGTGGCGTGGACTCAATTTATGTCTCGTGTGGATTTCCATGTATACAAAACAGATACTGTGAGAAAAGTATGGGGATAAAATTATACACTGGCTTTGTCATTCTCCCACCCTCCCATTAAATATGCTCACTGGGGAAGAGGAGAGTCCTTCCCTGCCTGTGGGTAGAAACTCAGCCTGTCCCTATTCTCTCACTAGCCACACTTAGACGATAAAACATCCTTTGATCACTTTCAGTCATAAGCACAGTGTCAATTTTAGTCCTTTAAAAATGCTCAGTCCCACGGAAGGGAATGATTACTCTCTTGTTTTCAGGTAAGGTAAGGACATTGAAGTTTAGAGAGAATCATTGGTCTAATAAAAGTCTCAGAGGTAGAAAGTAGGGAAGCCTCGATTTAAACCCATGACCCATGTCCGTGTCACCCTGCAGACCACACTTCCCTCTCCACCAGGTGCACCCAAAAAGATCCCCTCTCCTTCTCCTTTCTCTCTAACCTGTTTTATCTACCCCTTTGAGCAAGTGATGAGTAAAGGGTGGAAAACCAGTTGCATCCCAATCTCTTAGCATGCCCTATGTCGGTGGTGGTGTTAGAGGCAGGACTCTTGAGATCACACTGGAAAAGTAGTCTTTGCCATTCTGTCCCACTAGGAAAAGAAGAGAATTGTTGACAAGCAGGGCTTCTTCACCTGCAGTCCATGAATGATCTCCTGGTGGGAAGATGAGTATTTTCTTTTAGGTATTTGTTTGTGTTAGGGCACCATGAGAGAAGCTGGTGCCAGCCGGGCTTAGCTTTGTAAATTATCTTTGTGAAAATAACATGTTCTTTCTAAATGTAAAACTGTTCTCGATGTGTGGTTTCACTGCAAACAAATGTGGGATGGAAAGGACGTTACTGTACATGGTTAGTGACTCCCCTGACTTCCCGTCGATAAGAGGAGCTTTCCGTATTATGAATGTGCACGCCTGCCCCTTTCACACTAAGCCTAGCTGAAGTTGGAAAATCCAATGAAAAGAAATGATGTCCAAATTTATGTGTATCTTTTGTTTTGATTTTTATCAATGACCATGATAGCCACACTCCCTAAAGAGCCCCCGTGTTTTTTAAGTGGCAAAATTGTGTCTGTCTATCCTAAAAATACACCAGATGATGCAAATGTTTTACATGAGAAGACTTGATTTTTTAAAAAATATATTTATTTATTTATTTGAGAGAGAGGGAATGGTAGAGAGGGGCAAAGAGAGAGGAGAGAGAGAATCCTCATGACCCTGAGATCGTGACCTGAGCTGAAATCAAGAGTTAGACGTTTAACCAACTGAGCCACCCAGGTGCCCCAAGAAGACTTAATTTTAAAAGGTTGGAACTGTATTTAAATTTGTGTTGTTCTGACACAAAAATCCTTTGGTTAAATAATTTTTTTTTTTAAGTAGTCTCCCTGCCCAGTGTGGAGCCCAATGTAAGTTTTGAATTCATGACCATGAGATCGAGACCTAAGCTAACATCAAGAGTTGGATGCTTAACTGACTGAGCCACCCAGGCTTCCCATCTTTTGTTAAATATCTTACACAAGTAAGTAAAGGGCCATATAGTTAGAGAGATCTGGGGAAGTCCTTGTTCCATGATTTGACCTTGCTTATTTGGGATTTGGAGCAGATGAAGAAAATTGAAGTAATACTGTAGAACGGCAACACCCTTCTGGAATTGTTGACATTTCTTTTAATGTGATGTCCTATGAGGATTTGTTGTTTGGAGCTACTGCAGCCATTTTGTGACCACGAGGGGGAGGCCCAGAGTATTGCAGAGAAGCTGACCCAGAATTGTGACATTGTTGAATTGCTAAATTACCACTGGATCTCCCTATCTTTAGATTACTTGGGCAAAAACACATTCTTAGGATTTAAACCTCCTTAGTTAGATATTTTGTTACCTGCCTTCCACAACAGGATCCATGATTCAAACCTTGTCTTGGAGAATAAAGTTACTCCCTGGCACAAGTCTTTCCTCATTGGCCTCGGGAGCACTGATTCTTTTGTGACTTTGTAGTGAATATTTTCCAAAGGAAAAGTCAAACTGATCGGATATCAAAGATAACACTCACAGACCATGTCAGCTGTATATTGCACTTTCAATTTCTATTTCAAGGCAAACGCCATTATATTTTCAAAATTGAAATTTACTTTTGAGCAGCTTGAGGGTTGACTTTTGTGTTACTACACTTTTTTTTTTCTTGGAATTAATCATTAATTTTTGAATAATCAATTTAAAGTAAGAAACATGATTAAAAAAACACATTGAACACAGGTGAAGTACAGTTGAACTTTGAACGACACAGGGGTTAGGGCACTGACCCCACACACAGTCAAAAATCATGTGTTACTCATGACTCCCCTCAAAACTTTACTATAAACCTATAAACCTACTGTTGACCAGAAGCCTTACCAATAACATAAAGACCCAATTAACACATGTTGTATGTTACATGTATTATGTACTGTGTTCTTACAATGAAGTAAGCTAGAGAAAAGAAAACGTTATGAAAGTCATAAGGAAAAGCAAATATATTCACAGTACTGTACTGTATTTATTGGAAAAATCTGCGAATAAGCAGACCCGCGCAGTTCAAACCCATGTAGTTCAAGGGTCAATTGTAAATACCTTTCTAATGTAATAGGATCAATCATTGCATGTAAATTTTCCCACTTATGTTTTTATGAGCATCTTTTTCTGGAGAGGGATTCTATACCTTTTGTTAGATGCTCAAATGAGTCTGGAAGAGAACAAAAGTTCAGTTGTGGAAAGTCTACCTGATGGGATGTTGTAGGAGAGAGTGACAGCAGCTTGTAGGCTTATTGGAAACGAAATTTGGATTTATGGACACAATGTGGCACAGTGGGTGAAACTGGCTTTTAAAGTTTGACACCTCTCAGAGCCTCTGCTTTCTAAGGCAAAAAAGATGGACTCAAAATGACCCACCTCATAGCTTTGATGTGGTGTCTATATTATCCATTGAATATGAAATGATATTATGTTTTTTAAAGATTTTATTTATTTATTTGTCAGAGAGAGAGAGCACAAGCAGAGGGAGCGGCAGGCAAAGGGAGAAGCAGGCTCTCCACGGAGCAGGGAGCCTGATGTAGGACTCGATCCCAGGACCCTGGGATCATGACCTGAGCCGAAGGCAGACGCCTGACCGAATGAGCCACCCAGGCGCCCCATGAAATGATGCTATGGTGTATAGTGAATGTAAAGTGATTAGCAACGTTTCTGGAATATAATATGAGCTCATAAATAATAACCAGTCACCTTGTGCATTTTGAGAACCTTCTGCAGGATGAAGTGGGGATGCCAGTGGATGCCCCTAAGGTGAAGAAAGGAAGAGAACACAGGATAGGTCTAAGTTGGAGTCAGCAAAGATGAGTAGAACATGCGTGGGGTTCTCTAGTCCTGCCTTTGGCACTCACCTCGTGACTTAGGACAAATTACCTCCCTTCTCTGAGCCTCGTTTCTTTACCTGCCAACTGCGGATAAAGGTGTCTACCTCAGGAGGATGTTGTAAAGGTTATAAATAGAGGAGATGTAGATGTCTGTAGGGCACCTGGCCCGGTGGAGGTGTTCAGTGAATGAAAGCTATCTACCCCTACCTCAGCCCCCCTACCTCTACCCTAGTTCTCTCTTTGCTCCTGGCCAGTGACCTAGATATCCACACACAGGTGCAGTTGAATACATGGAATGTTCCAGATCAGTGCTGATGCCCAGGAAGACTGATGTCTAACCAGTGGTTACATCATGACCCAGTGGAGGCTCTTCTTGCCCTGCCTTCATCTAACCTGTCCCACTTTGTATCCCCATGGGGCTCTGGAGCAGCAAGAATCTGGGGCACTTCCCAGTATTTGGGAAGGTCCACACTGGGAGGAGGGGAGCCAGCTGAGGTGGTAGGAGTTGGTGTGAACTCTTATGCTTGTGAAATCTTTGCTATTGTCATTGGCATTATTTTGAGGCACTCCTGTTGCCTTCCAGAAAACTTTAAGGGGATGGGGGGAGGGGATCAAACAGAAATGGGGGGAATAGCATTCAACTCATTCAACACCTCAAGCACAAACTTTGAATCCCTCCTTTCATCCTCGTCAATTTGATCGCCTCACCGTGTGGTCTCTATAGCACTTATCACCCCTTGAAATGACAGTATGTATTTCCTACTTGTTTGTTGTTTGACTTTCTTCTAGAAAATAAGCTGTGTACGAGCAGGGACCAGATCGTGTTAGCTGAGCCTAGAACAGTGCCTCGTACACTGAAGGTGTGCAACCGTGTCATTGACTAAACAAAAGGTTGAATGTTTCATGGAATTACGGTTAAAATTTGAGTTGATATGACAAGATAGATTATATTCAAAGCCTCAACTTGCGCTAGATTTCCACCCACTCTTTATTACAGATGGACACTGGCTAGGTCCAAGCTCCTATATGTTGATCCATGCCTACACCTCCAGCATAATACACCCCCACCCTGTGGATCTCAGGTGTGGCCACGTGATTCGATTTAGTCAATGAAATGTGAGTGGAATGAATGTGTATCGCCCCCAGGCAGAAACTTTGAATGAGCCTATGATTCATCATGTTCCTGTTTTTCCCCCTCTGCGAACTTGGAATCATGTAGCAAGATGGAGCTTCTGTCAGGGTTCTGTCAGGTTTCTGAGTGGTCATGAGGAGTAGAGCTCCCTTGTCAATCCGTGATGGGCATGGGGTGTGAGTGAGAAATGAACTCAGTTGTCTTCAGCAAGTTTTCGGATTGTTCCTGCAGCACAACCTAGCCTATCCTCATGGATCCAGTGTTCCTTTCAGTCCTTCCTGCTTTATCCATTCCTGCCTCTGGCCCCCAAATACAGGCATCATGGAGCCTGGACATGGAAGGAATTGTATTCACGGAGTGCCTTCCAAGTGCCCAGGGGTGGTATAAGTGTTATTCCCAAAGCGATTCTATTTCAGCCTCGCAAACAGCCCAGGGGGCAGGGACTCCTAGCTTTAGCGCAGAGTTGGGTAAACTGAGGCTCAGAGAAACTTCAGCACCCAGTGCAGGGTCCCCCAATTTCCACTCCAAACCTCTCCCTCTTTGCACTACAGCAATTCTCTCGTGCTGAAATGCTGGCTAAGGTCATTCTGGGAGAGATGTTTTTAGATCTTAATAAAATAATAATAACCTTTACTAATGACCTGGTAATTGTTTTTATAGCTTCCCAATGAAGTGTGAAGTGTTCTAAGAGACAACACAGGACAATTTCCTCTGATGGTGAAGTTTTCCAAAGAATGATTGCTTCACTTCAGGGCTTTTGGTGCCCTGACTTCAGAGTGATATTGAACGGATGCTGAGCTGTAGGCCTGGCAACTTTGAAAAAGCTGCAGAGGTTGGAAGGCATGTTGGCTCAGCCTTGTCTTTGGTTTAAGACATGACTCCTGTCTTTCTTTTTTCACACATAGTCACATAATAGCCTATGAACAAATAGTAAATAGCTGGCATTTATCTAGTACTCACCCTGTGCCACGACCGGGCTCATGCCTTAAAGTCACTCCTTTCTCTAACCAGGGCCCAGGGCAGTGCCCAGCGCATGGTGAGGGCTCCAGAAATATCTCTGCAATGGTGAATTATCCGTAATGAACATGTGTTGGACCTGCCGCTTTGAGCCCTGATCAAATGTAATGAAAGTCTACTGACAGAGGGGGAAAAGGATTACTGTTCAGACTGCTTGATCATTGAATTCACACCCAAAAAGCTATTTGAGATCCCAAGAAG
Source organism: Mirounga leonina (assembly GCF_011800145.1). Taxonomy (NCBI): domain Eukaryota; kingdom Metazoa; phylum Chordata; class Mammalia; order Carnivora; family Phocidae; genus Mirounga; species Mirounga leonina. The sequence continues at coordinate 61,770,745 of NW_023270323.1, read as the reverse complement.
GTGAGACAATTTTAATTGAAAACATTCATGATTCTGTCGCTAAAATATCCGAGCCAGGTCAAATCTATGACCCAATCGAGTTGCCTTTTATTTGCTTTAGTACAGATCACTGGATTCAGTCTGTCCAGAGCATGATGTTCCTTGTAGGATGATGCCTTCTACGGGGACACTTAGCAATTTCCTTGCAAAGCCTTGCCAATGGTTGCCTCATTTTATTCCCACAATTCCCCCTGCCTGCAGCAGTCAGGACAGATGTGTTTATTATGAGTGGGAGCTTAGGAGGCTTAGACGTTCAGTGAGCTGCCTGCAAACCACATACTTGCCAAGGGGCAGAAGGATGGAGAACCTGGGATGCTGCTCTGACCATCGAGTGCTTTCCGTCCTGCTGGGGAGTCTTCCTTCGAGGCTTGGATGGGCCTGAGGGGATGAAGCAGTTCTCAGATGTTGTACCTTTGTGTTGCTGTTGTGCTTTTAGATGGCGTGTTGTTACTCTGAGGTTCGTTCCGTTCTCACTGCTTGGCCGGGTACAATTTCCCCTGGAAGAAGAGATGACGTGCCTGTGAGGGTTTCATGTGTTGACCTGGCTCGGCCATGGTGCCTCGTTGTTTGGTCAAATACCAGTCTCCGCGCTGCTGTGAAAGTATTTGTTAAAAATGTGATGAATATCCAATTCAGTAGACTTTGAGTAAAGCAGATTACCCTCCCAAATCTGGGTGGGCGTCAGCGCATCAGTTCAAGGCCTTAAGAGAAAAAGCCCAGGTCCCCGGAGATGAAGGAATTCTGCCTCCCTACTCCCTTCGGACTCAAGACTCCTTCAGACTCAAGACTGCAACTTTAATTCCTGCCGGAATTTCCAGCCTGACAGCCAGCCTTGCAAATTTTGGACTTGTCAGCCCCCACAATTGCACGAGCCAATGTCTTTCTATTTTTAAAAGATTTTATTTATTTATTTGAAAGAGAGCAAGAGTGCATGAGCAGGGGTGGGGAGCAGCAGAGGGAGAGAGAGAAGCAGGCTCCTTGCTGAGCAGGGAGCCCGATGCGGGGCTCGATCCCAGGACCCCGGGATCATGACCTGAGCCCAAGGCAGACGCTTAACTGACTGAGCCCCCCAGGCGCCCCTGCACGAGCCAATTTCTAAAAATCCACTCCCCACCCTCTCTCTATACACACCCACACATACACACACTTGTTTACATATTTATATTCACATTTACTATGTATATACATAGTTACATCTTATTGGTCCTGTTTCTCCGGAGAACCCAAACACAAAGCCTTAGTTATGCCTTTTTGGCAGGTATGACGATGAGGACAGCTCCCATTCTTGAGTGTTTCCTATCTTCTTGAGGCAGCTCCTATAACCTTCACAAGGACTCTATGCACTGAGCATTATTCTCCCATCTTACGAATGAAGAAACCAAAGTGAGTTGAAATAATGGACCTGAGGTCAGGAAGCTAGACAGTGACAGAGAATGGAGCCAGGTTTCTGGTGCTCGGCACTCAGACAAATATTTTTGGATTCATCCAGTCTTCGATTTTTTAAGGTAGTCCAAGAATCATCACGGCAAAAATCAGGCAACTGGCTGTATTTTTCTGCTGTGGTATTTTACTCATCCGGAAAGAGCAGTCCACTGGTCCACTATTGTTTGGGGTCGTCATAGTCGAATACATTGAACTAACCGAAAGAGGAAACCTTTCTGACTGCTTCCTGCTTTTCCAAATTCCAGAATCTGTCACCTGGTAACGCAAAGACCAAGTTGCATTTGTGTGACAGAAAGCAAAAGGCAGTCCCTTTCCAGTGGTTCTGGGTTTGGAGGTTTGGGACCCAAGGTGGTGCGTGGCAGAGAGCGAGGATAAATAACGCCGGAGTCCGGGCTTTCTCTTTGCCTGCAACACGGACGGCCCTCAGGAGCACATTCCAGAGAGATGGAAAGGAGATGGAGTCGGAGAGAGGCGGCCACCTGTCCCTGTGTAGTACACACACTCAGTGCCCATTTATGTCACCTGTCCCACGTCCACAAATATGTAAAAACCTAGGAAAATCAGCTCTCCATCTTTCTCTGGGAAACCTGATGTGAGCTTTGGAATTAAAAAAGAAAAAAAAGGCAGGGATCCTCCTTCGTATGCGCTTATTTTTAGCTCTTCTCTCTTTTGCAGAATGGCTAACGCCAACTCAAACTATTTCTGCAAAGAGTTGCTGGGGACAAAGTGGAGATGGGGGTAGGCTCCTCGAGCTGGGTCCCAGAAGCAGGTGAGATGCAAGCTAAGCAGTCGCTTTGCAGCCATCTTTGACGTAAGTGCTGGAGATTTCTTCAATTAGCTTAATCCTTTCCTCCTGACACGCACTTTATAGGAAAGCAAATGCCATAATTATCCTCCCCCATTCTCTCTAATCCCCGTCCGCCTGGCAGGCCGACAGATGCTCTTCTGCTTGCCTGCACTGCCTGCTTCTCCCAGCCTGGTGTCACGATGAGGCGGGCTGTGTGTGACAGATTGCTAAATCTGGCCTCCTCCGTGCAGGGGACTCGGTGTTCAAGTGGCACTGGCTGCTCGCGCCTCCCCTCGTGGCTGAGGCCGGCCTGGCGTGGGGCAGGCCCAGAAAGTTCTGGAAGGCTGCCTTGTGACTCAGGAAATCCCTTGCAGAGAAGGCCGGCCCGCCGCCACTGGCAGAGTCTGCCGTAGGTAGCTTGCCTGGTTTAGGATTTAAATCTGGGACCCTGCCCAGGGAAAGCCTCTCTCCTCCGAGGAAGAGCATCCAGCCCCAGATGCCAGGGCAAGCACAGGGTAATTGTGCCATAGCCAGGGGGCATATTACCTGGGCCTGCCCTCTTGTCTCAACACAACAGAGGACAGTCTATTTGCAGACATTTATTCATCTATTTATCCATAATTTGCACCTCTCACACACTTAACGTTTCTTTTTTTGAGGCTGCTGTTTTGGATCTGGAAACTGCTATTCGCTAGAATTCAGCCCTGCCTCTAACACTCTGTAATGTTTGAGCTAATTTCTGAGCCTCAGTTTCCCCATCAGTCAACTGTTTCTTTCTTTGCAAGATCTTTCTGAGGACTGGGTAAAATAATGAAAGCAATGCACCTAGTATACAGTGGGTACTTAATAAATGTTCTTAATTAATGGGGCTAACTAGAGCATATTAACGTTACCGCTCCCACTACTAATGTACGCTTCTCTAGTGTTTTAGTTCCTTATAATTTTCAAGATAATTTCATATAACATCTCTTCAGCTGTTAAAAAGTGGGTATTACATCCCCAGCTTTTTTTTCAGATAAGATTTGTTAATGCTTGAGATCACTGAGATCGGGGGTTGGCAAACTATGGCCAGGGGACCAAATTTGGCCCACTGTCCGATTTTGTAAATAAAGTTTTATTGGAACACAATCACGTCCATTCAGTTATGCATTGTCTGCGGCCACTTTTGTGCTGCAGAGACAGAGCTGAGAAGCTTAGGCTTAGCTTAGCCCACCCTGCAAGCTCATGGCAGAGCTTGTACGGAGTCTGGAGCTTGTGATTCTGGAGGAACTTCTAATGAGGGCTTGTTCTCACTATTATGTCCATGTAAACATTTCTTGTTACTTATTATATGCTCTTTATCCCACTCATTCCTCTTTTCCCCACACGATCAGAGCAAAAGCTCCTTAGAGCCCTGAGGTGTGTGGACTGAGGCTGCTTAGACACTCGGTGCCATCGATCCGTAGGCAGAGAATCCAGCTCTGGTGGCCCCTTCCTGCTTCCTTCCCTCCCCTGCATGTTCCCCAAGAGCTGGTTGTGTGTGAAGCCCAGTCCTGGAAACTGGGGAGACACCAGTGGATGACAAGTCTTGGTTTTCAAGGTGCAGCAGGGAGGAAGAGGATCAGAAAGAAAAGAGGGGAGTCCACGTGGCTCAGTCAGTTAAGCATCTGCCATTGGCTGAGGTCATGATCTCAGGGTCCTGAGATCGAGCCCTGCATCAGGCTCCCTGCTCAGTGGGGAGCCTGCTTCTCCCTCTCCCTCTGCTGCTCCCCTAGCTTGTGCTCTCTGGCTCTCTCTCAAATAAATAAATAAAATCTTAAAAAAAAAAAAAAAAGAAAGTAAAGAGATAATGATAAAACCGGTTGCACTGTCTGCTAAGGGAATGCAAATCGTTTAGCAGGTCTGGAACGTGAATTTGAGAGGGAATGCAAGGTCCTGGGCCTCTCGAAAGGCAGTCTCAAATTTGTGTTGGGGAGGAGGGTAAGGGAAGGAGTGGGGGACATGGGCTTTAGTGGGACCATCCCCATTGGCCTGCAGACTCTGTCTCTGGGGAGGGCTGCAGCAGAAGGCGGGCCAGAGCCAGACCGTGTTTAGAGCAGAGCCCAGGCAAGAAGCCCAAGGGCAAGGACGGGGTCACATCACCAGACCAGGCTGGGCAACAGCAAGCCTCGAGACAAGGCCAGTTAAAGGGCTGCAATTGCAGTTCATGGGATGTCAACGCTGGTCTGAACCGAGGTGGAGGAGACAGGGCTGAAGAGAGAGAACAGCTCAGGGGAAGGAATCGATAGGTCTGATCGTCCTAGCTGCTGCTGTGGTCTTGACCCTGCTGACTCTGATCAGGTCACACGGGGCAGCTGGAGAAGCTGCTCTCTGCACCACCCACCCTGGGGCAGACCCTGGACACGAGGATTACAGAATGGGGCTGTCAGGAGGTGAAGGCGTTGTACTGTCTGCCCATGTTCTCTCCGGCAGGACTGAAAGGGTGAGGTGGTAAGTGGCAAAAGGTAGGCTGGACCCGGGCTGTCTGTGGTGTTAGCATACAACTGGGTGTGTGTGTGTGTGCGCGCGCACTCACATACGTGTTAGGCAGGAGCGAAGGGCGTGTTGGAGACACCTCTCCAAGTGACGCACATGAGAAGGTTGCGTGTTTGCCCAGCAGGTCAGGGAACTGTCAAGCTCAGTGCTCACCTCTTCTCTCCTGTGTGGGGATGTTCAGGTCCAGAAAGAATTCACTCTCAAAAAAATGAAGATAAAAAACAGCAACAAACACCACCACATAGACATGAGCACAGGCCAAAGGGATGTCTCTGCATCCCACATCCTGAAGAGAAACTGATGTTTGCTCCACCCAAGCATCCGAAATGGAGGCACGAGTGACACGACTTAGATGCCAATCAGGCGGTTTTGAACGAGTTCGTGTTCGAGGCCGCGCTAGCCCCAGAGGACTCCTGGGTCAGTTATCTATAGTTGGAACATTGTGTATGCTGTCTTGGCACCAAACAGGGCCCACTTCCAAGGAGATATTATGTTTTCCCCATCAATAAAGTTTGATTCTTATGGGTGTTTAAAATCATACTACCAAGAGCCACGGGTATTATGGGTAAGTGTTGAACGTGTTCCAGCACACTCAGTCTGCCAATGGCCATCATCTTCATGCGCTCAAATGACCTAAAATACTGCCCTTGAGGTTCTTTCCAGAAAGACCAGCCGTGCCAATTTTTCAGTATATCCTGAGATAAGAATCTTCTGAAGATTGCAGAGCATTTGGGGAAGGACGGTGCACTGCACTCAGGGGGCGCCGGGTGAGCCTCTTTGATGTGGGGCTGCCTTGATTAGCGAGGACTTCTACTTCATCTCCTTGCTGCTGGTCCTCTTTTCTCTCTTACCATTAACACAGTTTGTACCATGGGTGCAATAAAAAGCCTGAAATTAAGGTCCAATCTTCTGTGCTGCCTTGACATCTGGTGAAATTGGGAGGGCCCCCAAAGCCCTCATCCCCAATTCCCCTTTCCCTTCTGCTTCTGCAGATAAGGTCCCCTAGAAAAACAACCTTCCTTAGTAGAAGGACCAGGTGTATCCCTGAGTAGCGGGTTTCAGTTCTTTGCTAGCATGCAGAATTATTAAAATAAGCCAATCATATCTCCCCACTGGAACCAGGGGGCACACCATCCTTTCAATACTACAGAGCTTGGCCCTGTGGTCTACTCTGTCCCCTAGTGTGAACTTCTTGTGGCCCTGCTCCTCCAGTCTTTAGCTGTGTGGCTTGGGCAAATTATTCTAACTTCTCTGACACCGAGTGTCCTCAAGCGTAGTGCAGGGCGTGCCTTATGGGTTGCTGGAAAGATTAAGTGGGATAATTTATTCAACACCTCTTTACCAAGGACCTCCTAGGTGCCAGGGACAGGGAATGTAGCAATGAAGAAGCCAAACAGGGTCTCTATCCACAGAGACCTAATACTCTAATGGAGGACACAAACAACAAGCATTTAAAAATTAGTGAGATGGGTATAGACAGTGTGAAGTGCCACAAAGAAAAGAATTTGTCGAGCCACAGGAGAGAGATAGCAAGTGAACCAGGGAAGGGAGGGGGATATTAGATATGGGTATCATAGAGGCTCCACTGGGGTGGGAACGTTAGTGCCGAGACATGAGGATGAGAAGACAGCCACTGGAAGATTTGGGGGACAGCTATTCGAGGCTAAGGGGACATCAAATGCCAACACTCTGAGGTGGGAGCGAGCTGGGCTGTTGGAGCAACACCAGCGAAATCAATGTGGGGCAAGTATAAGTGAGGGGGAGGGGCACAGTACTTAAGGACCAGCAGGTGCCTTATCCAGGAAGCCGTCCAAAGTCAAAGCCTGGCGGTGGCCTCCACTGCGGTACAGCCTAGAAAAACACAAGCTCTGTGATTCTGCACCACCAGGGTCACAAAGGGGAGAGCCAGAAGGAAGGGGGGAGGCTTTCCTGCCCGAACCAGTGAGAGGTCTGACTGGTGGGTCTTTTTAAAGAAATGAAGGCCTTTCAAAGATCAGAAGAGAAAGAGAACAAGTAGACCAAGTTTGGGTAAATAGAGGTCCTGCTGGAAACTGCTTTGGTGAATAATTAATAACCACTTGAAACTAGTACCTCAACGGATGGAAACGCTAAGCTTCGAATAGTTATTTCTGCAGTGTTGGGGAAAAGTCTGATTTTTCCAGTGCCTGGGTGAGCCTTAGATCTCCCTGGATTTGTATCCTACCTCCATTACTTGCTAGATACACAGAGCTTGGATAAAATATTTCAGTGGGATAAGCCTCAGGTTCTTCAGGTTTGAAATGGAAATAAAGATGATGATGAAGATGATGATAGCAAAACCCATCTTCGAGGGCTGCTGGAAAGGTTAATTGAGAGAATCCTTGGAAAGCTCTTAACATACCATGTGTGGCTCTGATGAGAGTCTACAAGATGAATACATTCAATATTTTCTGAAATATCGGTCCATTACTTGCTTTTTCCACACAAAGGAAAAGTTACAACTGGCTTTGGTTTGAGTTGGTACATTCTGAATTATCAGGTTATTACTAAAAAGGTTTTTCCATTGCTCATCTGCTCAGTGCTCTTTGACATTAAGGGAATTTATCCAGACTGTATTTTGGATACCATCCATTAAAATTTCTTAGAAAATGGTTTTTTTTATGTTAAATATAATACAGCTTCACTATAGAAATAACAGAAAATACAGACAATATTCAAAAGAAAATCAAAATCACCCGTAATTTCATGCTCCTAATGCTGTCACTGACATTTTTTCTTTTAGGTTTTTCTCTATGCATCTTTGAACATAATTTATATATTATATGCATTATTTTTGTCCTATTTTCAAGTTCAGACGATATCATGAATGTTTGCATACATTGTGAAAGATTTCCATAAACATTTTGAAATGGTTACATAATATTCTATTACTGGATTTACCATTGCAACCTTTTATTATATCATGTAGTATAAGTAATACCGGGATAGCAAATAAACATGTTTGATGCCCAGCTCCACAGATCTGGGTCCTTTTTAAAAAAATAATAATTTCTTTGATGAGTTTCACAATAAAGACCATTTCTACCTTATGTGGGGAGGGATTTACTACAGGTATTATAGAATAGGGTTTGGTAAACCATGGCTAATAGGCCAACTCTAGCCAGCTTGTTTTTATAAAGTTTTATTAGAACACAGCCATGCTCATTTGCTTCCATATCATCTATGGCTGCTTTCATGCTGCAAGGACAGAGTTGAGTAGTTTAGCCTTGCCAAACCTAAAATATTTACTATCTGATTCTTTACGGAAAAAGTCGGCCAACTCCTGGTATTAGAATGGAAGGGAGCCCAGGCTTTCTCGTTCAAAACCCAATAGTCCTAAACCATGCATTTTTAAATAACATGTTTTTAAAATCTTTCTTTAATTCATTATATTAAAAACAAGCAGAGGAAAATGAACATAAGATAATAAAATAGCTGAAATCAAATACACTTCCAAAAGCTGAATTCCTACTCCATCCACCTTTGGATATTTTAGAATTTTAGCCTGGATCAGGCAAAGCTTGATAGAAGAAGCTCAGAGACAGACTTAAGTATGTATGGAAAACTTATCATAATAAAGATGGCACCAAAAATCAGCTTGGAAGAGAAGGATTGCTCTGCCTACAGTGTCGGCATATGGTGTGAGGTAGGAATCAGATTCACATTATATACAAAGATGAACTTCAGATTAAGACCTGATTATGAAAGGTAAACCGATGAAGTAGGGTTCTTAACATCGATCCTTTTGTTAATCTGAGGAAACCTATCGACTCCTTCTCAGAATAATGTTTTTAAATGCATAAAGTGAACTAGACAGAATTACCAAGGAAACCAATTTTGTAGAAATGCAGACATTTAAAAAATTGTGAAGTAAAATATATGCTTCTTTATGAAAGCATTAACTGATAAGCTCTAGTATAAATCTAATAACTGTGGCAATTTTGAAATAGTGATGAGCATAAGCAAAATTTTGAGATATCCATAACAATTGTCACATAAGGTGAAGATATACTTAGTTTATTCCAAGTTCACTGACCCCTTGAATTTTAGGTTAATGCCCTCCAGGTTAAAAACCCCTTTCACAGAGCTGATAGAAGTGGGGAAGATTGTTTTTGTGTTCTCTAGACTAGGGAAGAACTTCTTATAATGGCCACCTAACCCACAAAGAATTGATGAATTTGTTTGCTTTAAAATTCAAAAGTTTTATTCAGTAAAGCTCACTAGACTTTAAGAAGGGGACAGGCTGAGAGAAAACTTCCACAACTTCCAAAACCAACAAGGATTTAACATCTAGAACATACAAGGAGCTTCTGTAAAACAACAAGAAAAAGACAGGGAAACCAGTAGAAGATGGGTAAAATATATGAACAGACAGCTCACGGAAGGGAAAATCTTGAATGTGTCATAAGTATATAATGAGAGGCTCAACCTCTCTTGTAATAAATGATCAGAAGATTAAAACATCAGTGGAATTGAGACTACTCTGCACCCTCCCATTTTCCATAAATAAAAAGCCTATTACCACCACGTGTTGGCAAGGATGTGGGAAAATGAGAACCCTCACGCATCATTGATAAGATATAAAGTTTTATAACCACTCTGAGAACAGTCTAGTGATACTGAAATGAAGAAGCACACGTCTTATGACTCAGCTCTCCTACACTGAGTATAGGAACTCTGGCATACTGTTTCCCAAGTGAACACATGTGAGGATCTTGATCTCAGCATTGGCCGTGGTGGTGGATACTCGAGGCAACTTGATAGAAAAGTGGAAGGTGCATACCAATGGATGTGTACAAGGGAGCATATGCAGCCGTAGGTGCGATGTTCTATACACATACAACAACCCAGATACACCCTTGACTCATAGCATTGCATGCAAAAAGTAAGAACACCAAGAGATTTATGCACAATGCTCTTTAGTAAATTAAAAACACATGCACACAGAAAACAACACTACTTATTTCATAAGGTACCCGTATCTTGAGATTGAACGTACAAACAGACAATGGCCGGATTCTGTATAAAAATAGAACTCTGACCCACAACTTGGAACAGCCAGCCCAAGAAACCAAACCCTTATCTCAAATAGCCAGCCGTGGGAGCCAGCCTGCTGGGTCATTCCTGTGGGAAGTCAGGCTTCTAACCGATCCAGAAGCTAAACGATAACTTCTGGCCCCAAGTGGCCAGGTTTTGATTAATAACTGACAGCTTCCCTAATATTTGTCCCCACTTCCAACTTAAGATACCAGTCAGAGAAAGCCAAACCCCAAACCCAAAGTCACATAGGGATGCTTCGCTTCTAGTTAGCCCACCTCCAGCTTCGGCCAACAGCCTCCAATCGGGACATGCATGAAGCCTTCCCCCTTCCCATGATGAAACTTTCCCACTCCTTTGCCTGCCTTTGAATCTCTGCCAAAATGCAAGTGACAGTGGCTGACCCCTTTGCTAATAGCAAACTCGGAATAAATAGCCTTTGCTTATTCTCATAAGCCCCGTCAAGGTCCCTGCCAAACTTCACCGTCTCTAAGAAACTCTCCCGCCCCAGCAAAGGCAGAAGGGGTCTTGAATCCCATTTTTTTCTGCCTACAGCCCGGTTTTATCTCTGTTAGAGCATAGTTTACAGCCAGGGTCCTCCTTAACCAGTCAGTGCAGGAGATTAAAGGACAAAATAGCCCCAATGATTTCATCTCTCTCTTTTTCAGTGAAAATTACTTTTCCAAAGTATTAAGTCTTCTGTGAAGGTTATAGTAGAGGACTGAGGTTCAGTTTAGCCCACTTATTAAGATATAGGCTACCCAGCCCCAATAGAAAAAATAAACAAACAACGAATAGTTTACTTGGATTTATGCACAGTTTGTCTAATCAATCAATCTGTAAACATTATGCAAATGTGTGTAAACCCAAACCTAGCCCAGACGGTACATATGCATTGTTATGTAAACGATCAATCTTGTTAATGCAAATATTAATATAAACCTGACATTAAACGCAAGTTTACACAGCCTTGCTGGTTGAAGGCGGCTTGATTTACATTGAAATGTAAATAGCAGTAGTGCTCTTTTTGGGGCTTTGGAAAACAGACTGACTAGAGTTCACTGGGTGGCCTGTCCCCATCAGGTTCCCCAGACTCAGACCCAACCCCTTCCTTCAAGGTATTTCAGGAGGAATTTGGGGAGAGTCTGGATGGCAACTCATGGGTCCTTACTCGTGTCCTTGTTTTTGATAATCTAGCTCCTCCTGGCCTCCATTAGGGCCCCAGGGCCCCAGTCTCCAAACCAATGATGCAGGGGGAGTCATTCACCACCTTTCACTCTCTCATGAATTGAGGGCTTGAAAGTGAGCTCTTGTGCCAACAAGATTGGCCATTGGGTGGCCTGCTGGGCAGCTCTGTGTGGGACAGGTCTCCCTTCGCTCTGCCCACCTCCTTTCCTGGGCTGGCTTCTTATCCTTCAAGTCTGTTTTAAGTGTCACCAGGACTTCCTTGATATTCTCAGTAGGTTTTCTCCTCCAGGGTTCTCTATAAGAGCACCCTGTGCATCACATTCATGATGCTCTCTTCAATGTGTCATGACAGATTTATTTCCTTCTGTGTTTACTGTTGTCCATCCTCCCCACCTCTGAGCTTCATGGGATCAGAGCTAATGCCTGTTTTGTTCATCACTTTATCCTCAGTGCCAGGCCCATGAGATGTGCTTGGAAAAATTCTATTGGATGGATGGACCGTTGGATGGAAAGACACACACACTCTGCAGCCTTGTTGCTTAGCCAAAGATCCACCATCCGGAACTCATCGGTTCTGTCTTTTCTTTTAGGACCTGGGTCCTGCCCTGAATACACGGATAATTTGCCTCACTCTCCCCCTCCCCCGCCCCCGCCACCCCAGCGCCTTCTGTCAGAGCTGGATTCTGGTTTCTGAGCTCCCTCCTTGGCATGATGATAACAGTAGGAGGACAAGTCGCTGTCATATATTCAACACTTAGTAGGTTCCAGGTACTACACTTGGTGCTTTATACCCATAATCTCCTCGGAACGTTAATCTTCAAAGCATATTTTCAAAAGATCAGGCCTTTAACGAGGAGTCAAAGGTAAAAGGCTTGGGCGGGGGCAGTGCAGGGCCTGCTCAGAGTCTAGATTGGAAGTCATCTAGGTCTGAGTCCAAATCCTGACTTCACTAGCTACAGATTTTGGAAAAGATATTTATGGGGGTGGGGGCTGAACATTTCTTTCCTGGGGTTGCGGTGACGGTTGACAGTGACAGTGGGATTGAGAGTCTAGCATGAGAATTTCGTAAATATTCGTAATTTTTTCCAGCTCTTATACGAAAGTTCAAACATCTAGAGACCAAGGACTGTGTTTATTCTGTTTGATCACTTTGTCTCCTTTGTCCTCTTTGGACCCTTGGTTGCTTTCTGCTCTCTCCTGTCCCCCAATATGCCTTCTAGTAGAGAATTTGCATGGGATGTACCCCATGGTGCCTCCACTGAGATCAGCCACCCCAGGCTGAGACTGAGGAAGTTAATGACCCAGGTCCTTGTGGAACTGAAAGAGGCACTAAAAATGACCTGGAACTCTTAAACACGCCAATCAGTCCTAACCCTAAAGGCCCTGAAACCAAGGGAGTGCTTCTGGGCTCTGCAAGTCACAGCTGGTGGGCTGCTACTCGCAGGGGGAGCCTGTCTACTCCTGGGCCGGTCTGTTTACATCTGACTCCCCCCAGAGAGCGGGCCCTGTGTCTTATTCATCTTTGTAATTCAGCAGCCAACACGGTGCCCTCACGTGGTACGTGTCCGATCAACTTGCTGAATGAATATTCCCTTTCCAACCCCTCTCACCCAGATTTATTGTACTTCTACCTTTTTAGGGCTCTTTTTGGAGGGGGTACTTTTAATATTGTCTTTGATCTTCATTTGGGTAGGAATTGGGGGTGCAATGGGAAGAAAACCACCCAAATATAATTTCTCCTAGGCTCTCTACATACATCTCCAAGCAATGCCTGCCTGAATACCATCTGCTGCTGGAGAGGCTCTGTCCTTGGCCAGATGGAGCTCCTCCATGCCAGCGAGTGAACCCCAATCATTAATAGCAGCTGCAGACCCCAGGAGCTCCCTGCAAAAGCAAAAATGCCCGCTGTGATGAGGAACTTTCCACTGCCTATAAGGAAAGCAAGAGAAACTAAACCGGAGTGTGAAGGTGGGGCTGAACTATTTCTCTTATATCTTATTAAATAGAGTAATACCGTCATTTCTTTTTTAAAGATTTTATTTTTTTATTTGACAGAGAGAGAGAGAGAGAGAGAGAGGGAACACAAGCCGGGGGAGTGGGAGAGGGAGAAGCAGTCTTCCTGAGGAGCAGGGAGCCCGACGTGGGGCTCGATCCCAGGACCCGGGGATCATGACCTGAGCCGAAGGCAGACGCTTAACCGACTGAGCCACCCAGGCACCCCAGTAACACCTTCATTTGAACTGGGCTTTGGAATTGATAAAACGCTCTTTCTTGTACTATCTCATTCGCTTGTCTCCAATTTGCAGATGGAGAAACTGCTCTGAGACAGGCCACCACAGCATCTGGAACCTCCCTTGATCAGCTGCCAGCATCCTTTAATGAGAAGGCGTGTGTTCCTTGATGTCTCTCCGGGAGTAGCTCAAGGTAAGTAAGGACCTTGGGGCGGTTGGCTAGATGACCCCGAGCTGAGTGACTGTAATTGTTCTGACCATTATGGGCTCACAAACCTTTTTTTTAGAGAAAGGAGATGTTAGCCAAGATGGGATTTTTCCCAGAAGAACTCTTTAAAAAAGTGCCAGAAACCTTTACCTTCCACCTTGACAGTCCCCAGAGACAAACTGAAAGGACCTCGCTTAATGCCTCATCCGAAGGGTATTTGCAATGCTGGCTTCATCATTCAAAGCAGGAAAGACCTTTGTCACGGTCAGATGGCTTTAATGTGTACTGAATGCTACATAAATTCAAACTTGATGGCTCATTTATTTGTTGGATTGAAGTTTTATACAATAAACTAAGCCTTGGTATTTACTAATAACTTGTGCACTGCCCTTTGTTTAGAACAGCCAGAAGGCAAAGAAGTTGACCGAGTCCCTCATGGCCACTATGGTGTTCAGATCCTGGCATTTCCTGGGATGGTTTATGGATCGGTGGGAGGCAGGGGGAAGTAAGAGGGTTGTTTATGGAGGGAGCAAGGGACACTGTGGGGAAAGGAGGAGAGGGGAAACATTGTGCGTATGTGTTTTATTCCAAACAAATTTGACATAGTCCCACCACCCATGCTTCAATTGCTGAATTCAGTGAGCTGGGAATTCAGAACATTGAGTGACAGCCCAGGCTTGGCTAGTGACTTGTGGCACGACCTTGGAAGACTCATTTTCCCCTGCTGGGTCTCGCTGTCTCACTCTGGAAAAAAAAAGAAAGAAAGAAAGAAAGAAAGAAAGAAAGAAAGAAAGAAAGAAAGAAAGAAAGAAAGAAAGAAAGAAAGAAAGAAAGAAAGAAAGAAAAGAAAGCTTATAATAAATTCTATTCATCGTTCAAGGTGAGCTTCCTTAAACTACTCTCCTTTCGGGAGATCTTTGCTCTTTACATCTACCCCACCCACAAAAATTTCTCTCTTTCTCAGAATCCAAGAGATGTCATTTGTCCCATGTCTTATGGGCAAGAACACAGGCTTTGCATTTTGGTGTGCGACCGAGCTGAGTGTGGGTTCTAACTCTGCCATCCATCTAAACTCGAACAAGTTAGGGAATGGTTTTGAGTTCCCATTTCCTTTTCTGTAACATGGGAATAATGGCATATATCTCGTCATGTTGTGAGAAGTAGAGAATTGGACACGTGTGAGGCCCTCTGCTCCATGCCTGGCATTTAGGAAGTTCTCCTGACAAATAGGAGCAAGTTTCACTATAGCCTCATATTTTGGGGTCCAGAACAGATTGTAAACTCCTCAGGGGAAGGGACTGGGCAGTTTTCTGAAGGCACAGCATCTAGCACCTGGACATTTTTCTGTGGTATTTTCCATGACCACAGATGTTCACAGTCTACCTCTCAGAGGCAGATAATGTGACTGCCTCTCAGAAGATTCTCTGGGAGCTGCAGCATTTTTGAGTTCAAGGGTAAGAACGAGTTCTGGGAATGATACAAGTGGGCACAATCTGAAAATCTCTACATTCCATGGCTGAAGAAATAGATTCCTGTTAAGATTGGACCATAGGATTTGCCTTCAGCACCTCCTCATTTCCAGACAACTACGTTCTTCTTCCAGTCTCACTTGGGGGGCCACCAGGGGGCTCAGAGATGGGATAGGTTCTGGCCCTGAAAGAAGGAAATGGCTTGCTGGACTAGAGCCGCAAGTCACTGTCACTGGTGTCTCAGGCCCTCCTGGATGCTGGCGCCTGACTGGAGCCCGACCTGAGGCTTGCTGCTCCTGAACACCTTGACTTTCTGCTGTAGCTGACGCTGGCAAGTCCTTCCCCCTCTTCTATGTTGGAGGAGTCTTAATTTTTCCAGTCTGTGCATCTCCCTCAAGTCACCTAGAGGAATTCAGATTGGTCTAAGCCAACTGGGCAGTCCCATTCCCCAAATTTAGCCAGTGAGACTAGAACTTCTGAGTAGGGTTTCTTAACTCTAAAAAAAAGGATAGAAGAGATACCAAGAAGAACTGGTTCTCTGTGTTATCAGGATTCTCCAGAGAACCAATAGTGTGTGTGTGTGTGTGTGTGTGTGTGTTTACTATAAGGAA
Source organism: Mirounga leonina (assembly GCF_011800145.1). NCBI lineage: Eukaryota > Metazoa > Chordata > Mammalia > Carnivora > Phocidae > Mirounga > Mirounga leonina. The sequence continues at coordinate 61,755,200 of NW_023270323.1, read as the reverse complement.
TTGGCTCACATGATTATGGAGATAGGCGAGTTTTGAGATCTGGGTGGTGAGTCGGCAAGTTGGAGACCCAAGAGAGCCTATAGTTTAGTTCCAGTCTGAGTCTGAAGTTTGGAGAACCAGGAGCCAATGGTGGAGTTCTAGTCTGAAGGTCAGCAGGACCAAGATCTAATAAAAGCTACTGCTTCAGTTTGAATCTGAAGGCAGGAAAAAGGCCCAGTTTGAAGGCAGTCAGGCAGAAGAATTCTCTCTTTCCTGGGGGAGGGTCGGTCTTTGTGGTCCATTCAAGCCTTCAACTGATTAGATGAGGCTCACCCACATTAGGAAAGGCAATCTGCTTTACTCAGTCTATTCATTTCAATGTTAATCTCATCCAAATATACCCTCACAGAAATACCCAGAATAACGCTCAACCAGATTTCTGGGGACCCTGTGGCTTAGTCAAACTGACACATAAAATTACCCATCACATTCTTTTTCTGACTTGCTGTAGGTCATTAGTTGACTGTGTCTCCCAAAAAGATATGTTGAGATTCTAACCTTTGGTACTTTAGAAGGTGACCTTATTTGGGAATGGGGTCATTGCAGGTATAGTTAAGATGAGGTCACACTGGCAGAGGGTGGGCCCTAATCCAGTATGACTAGTGTCCTTATAAAAAGAGGGAAATTTGGACACAGGTACTGAGAGAAGGTGGTGTGATGACAGAGACAGAGACGGGAGTTATGGTAGCTGCCAGCCAAGAAATGCCAAGGATTTTGCAGTACCAGAAGCTAAGGAAAAGGCCTGGAACAGATTCTTCACTGAAGCTCTCAGAGAGAACCAATCCTGCCAACACCTTGTTTCTGACTTCTGGTCTCCAGAACTAGGAGACAGTAAACTTTGTTGTCTTAAGCCACCCAGTCTGTGGCACTTTGTTACAATAGCCCTAGGGAACAGTGTGTGATGATGTCATGCTCGGGACTGTTGTGTTGTCTTGCTACCATGAGGGCTGTTCATAGACACGCTGGGGATGACAGTGCAGGGTCAGAAAAATGTGGGTATTTGATGAATTTTTTGAGCTCCTGAATTAACCAGCTCAGAAACTGCCCTACGTCTAAACTTTTTGTAATATGAGACAGTACGTATCCTTAATTGTTTCAACCAATTGGGATTGAATTTTCTGAGATTTGCAAACAAGAGCATCTGACTGATGGACCGATCTCACATCTTCCCTGCTCAGAGAGATCCCCCCTTCTATGTTCCTTGTCTTTGTGAATGGCTTCACCATCCGCCGCCACCCATCACCGTAGATGCCCAAAGGAGAAACCCGGTTGTCATCCTTGGTGCCTGCCTTTTTCTCATCCTCCTAACTTAATCATTCATTAGGCTGATAGTGACCTCCTGATTGGCTTTCAGTGTGCCCAGTCATCACTCCCTTGATGCTATCCTCCCTCCTGTGTTATCACAGTAGCTTGACTGGACTGTCTGTGTCAAATCATGACCAGCTTAGACCATTCTCCTCATTGAGCCAGAGTGATGTTCCATAATATATAATTTTCCCAGGTGACTCTCATTGTCTTTAGGACAAAGTTCAAGTCCAAGCTCCTTAGCATGGTGTTCATTGTCATTTATGATCTGGCTTCTGGTTCCTATTTCAGCCTCATCTCTTATCACCTGTCCTATGGTCAGTGAAGCTACTGAAGTTTTCACTCTCTCTCTCTCTTGCCTCAGGACCTTTGCATATGCAGCTCCCTCAAGATGAAATGCTACCCATCTCTCTTGGCCTGACCAGTGTCAACTCATTCTTCAGGCTTCAACTTGGCCACTCCCTCCTCCAGGAGGCCTTTTCTGATATTCTGCTATTTTTTGGTTGGATTTTTTCAGGTTCTAGAACAACACTGATACCACCCTTACCCTTAACGTGGCCTGAGGGGCTCCAGGTTGTGGTAGCAAAAGCACGGGGCAGAGAGCAAGGAGACCTAGGCTCTTCCCTCTGTGTCTGCCCCTGAGGAAGCTGTGGGACACTGGGGAAGTCCCTTCTCTTCTTGTGGCATCGAATGAGGGAGTAGGACTATGTCGGTAGTCTTCAAACTATGTCTTTCAGAGCCTGAGGGTTCCAGAGAGATGGCCCAGGTGAGGGGCAAAAGAAGGCAAAACAACTCCTCGATCCCATGTTCCAATTCCATTTAGGTGTTACTAACAACTGTATCACATACTGTACTTCCATAAGAATTTTTTCAAAAAAGAAAGTAAGAGCTTTAAAATGTTAGAAAACCATGATTCTTTATAACTAATGTCTCGTTCAGCTCAAAGGTCCTGTTGTAGCACGGCAGGTGGAGAGAGAGGTTGAGGGAACAGAAGATGAACACAGCAAGGTCTATGAGAGGAAGTGAGGAGAACTATCCACCCAGCCAATTGCTTTGGCCCACTCAAACCTGGTCCAGGTTGTAAAGAAGCAAGAGGCTGTGTGCTGAGACTGGGTAGTAGGGGTTTGGAGTCCAGAAAGCCTGGGTCATCCAGACTCTGCACCAGCGTGTCACTGCCTGTATGTTCAACAGAATCACCTGGGAGCTTTTAAGAAACAGGGATGTCAGGGGCCCCTCCTCAGACAACTGAACCATCTCCAGGGGTGGAGCTGAGGCATCTGGGTCATTCTGAAGGATCTAAACCCTGGGAGAGGAGGGGCTGTGACTGTCTTGCTCACCATCATATCCTGGTGCCTAGTGCATAGAGTCAGCAGGCAATCAGCAACAGCAAATACAGAGTGAAAAGGTGAGTAAATGAGTTTCATACTAGCAACTGATCAGATTTATATCACCTGCTTCAGGTTATTGCAACTCTCTGAGGTTCAGTTATCTCATATGTAAAGTGAGAAAAGTAATTTCTACTTGGAAATGATGCTTTGAGAATTAGTATTATGTCAGGTACCTTGCAGAGCATATGGCACATTGTAGCTGATTAATAAAATGGTACTACAATCACTTGTGGTAATCGATATTGCTCAGATTCAGACCAAAAATTAACTCGGTTCAAATGTGCCTGCCATGTATCAGTCAGGATTGGCTAACTTATGCTGTGTTAACAAATAATCCCTATCTCAGGCGCATAACATAGTAAAAGTTTATTTTTATCCATATGACTTCTCATCACAGGTTGGCTGGGGGCTGTCAGAGTTTTAGTCCTATGGAACATTGCAATTGTTGTTTACCAGGAGACTAAAGCAGAATAGCTTCTGGTGCTCCTTCCACTGGCAAACACGCAGCCCAGAAATGACCAGCAGAACTTCCACTTACAGTTGATTGGCCAGAATGAGTCACATGGTGCTATCTATGGCAGGGGCCCAGGAAGGTGCAATCCCGCCAGGTGCCCCACAAGGCGTAGGACTGGAAGTCACGTTGATGAGCAACAAAACTGATGAGCACAGTTGCTCTCAGTGGTCCTGCCTGACTATATACACCTAGCTCCAAACAAAGACAGCATGTGTCAATGACAGTTTGAGGGAACACGGAGCTCTGAGCATTTGTCGTGCTTTGATACCCAACATTAATTCCTCATTTTGGAATCAGCACTCAAACATAATTTTTAAAGAACCTAATGAGATTTGATTTACATCCCACAAATTTTACCAGTGACAAAATTCAATGATTTTTAGATTTATAGAGTTGTGCAACCATCGCCCCAATTCAGCGTTTCCATCACCTCCTGCCTGTGTGAAGTCAATCCCCACCCACACACTGAACCTCAAGCAAATATTAATCTGTCTCTACATATTGACCCTTTCTGAACATTTCACACAGATGAAATCATACAATATATAGTGTTTTGTGTTTGGCTTCTTTCACTTCACATAATGTTTTTGAGGTTCATCCGTGTGGTAGCATTGTAGAGCGTTCAAAGGATTTGGGGGTGATGGAGAACAATATATATGACCTGGAGAGGCAGGGACACGCAAGCTTTATTGGGAGGTGCTCAGGATTGCGTGAGAGGGTAAATCCCTTTCAGGACGAGACCATTCAGAGGCTTATGGTTCTGGGACCACCATCCAGAAAGGGAGGAGATCAGAACTCCCGACAGAGAGCTGGGTCAGAAAGGGGGCTTTCATGTCTCAGTGATGCCACTCAGCGGTGCTCTCTGGGTCTGGGAGGAAAGCAGGAGGAGCTCGGGGTCTTATTTACTGCTAGCAGATAGGGGATAAGGTTTAGTGGGGAATGCAAAGAAGCTAAGCTCTAAATGGTTAAAAATCTGCTTGTTATGACTGTTTTTAGAATAATTGGGTGTATAAGAATTTGGGTCTCATCAGGCTTTTTGGCTAATGAGTCTCAAGCCTGCAGAAATAACCAACCTAGGGGCCAACACACAGAGACCATATTTGGCTCATTTACATAACAAGCATATATCA